>NC_059074.1:189546101-189723601 GCF_020497125.1 Mauremys mutica | reverse complement strand
TACTGGTACCAGAAAGGTACTTTGCAGCTATTTAACAACATGATTTTTGATCCAGTGCCATTAAATGTCCATGAAGAGTTCAGTCTTTCTCTCTCTCTCTTACTGTTTTTTTTTTAGTAGTTGTTAGTACTGCAGTAGAGATTTTATATACAGGACTTATTTTAATTGTTCTGTCTATGAAGCAATCATAACAATTATATCTTTGTTTTAAGTTGAATTCTAATACACACATATCTAGTAATCATATTTTCATTGTCTGTTGCATTATAACATGTTAAACATATAAAATAATGGTGTGTCTACAGCTAGCCATCTAGCTATCTGTCTAGGTATACAGATGGATATGTGATCTATCACATACCGTACACATTGCTAACAAATTAAAGATGAAAAACATGCTATGAATTTTAAAAAAAATTCTGCAATAACACATTTGATTTATACACATACCAAAAAGCTAGATACATCCATTGGGCACATCATTTCATTTCCAGCTTACACACATGCAGCACAAGCACTGTACTCGAGGAACCCCCTACATTAAGAGATTATATATAGTGTCGCCTAAATAACTTCAAAAGCTAGCCAACAAGAACATAACTTAGAAATGACAACATGTTGTAGCCTGAACACTAAAGCAAAAATAGTAATACAAAATGTGACATTTTCTAACCGTGTGATAAATTAATGGTGTTATAAAACCATGAACCATTGAGGCCCGTTCAAGTTTGTTAGAATTCTGAAACAGATTTATATGGCATCCATAATGTGTTCTTAAGCTGCTGTAACATTCCATACAAGCATGACCTACTGTCCCAAGAAACTTTTTATATTTAACTCTCTGTGGAAAGATGTCTCAATGAATAAGAACAATATTTGGGTAATAGTATTGCAGTTGATAACATATCAAAACCAATCAACTTCAGAAGAGGAATGTATTTTTACTGCGCAGATGCTTTTGCCATTAGTATTTAATATCCTCCAAATTGAGTGATTTGTATAATGAAGAGACTGAAACAATAGCAAGAATTTAGGCTACAGATGTTTCATATTTATTTCCAAGAGCTGAGATAAATACAGGAATAAGTGATACCATGTCTTTGCTTGACATTCAGAAGGCTTTTGCATATCTGATGAGATACAGTTTCAGGGTTTATCGAAGTGCAGAGTTTATATAAAAAGAAAAAAGATACCAGCTGTTATTTTAGTTCTTTTCCTTGCAAAGGTTGGAAACCATTTACAGTGAAAGTGTCGGAAAATTATATTATGGATTGTGAGTACGATACTGCCTGGCAGGCACTTCACTGGATTCATGAAAGGAAGCCACTGTTTCCCAAATCCAGATGTATATATTTTGACTGGCACTTCTCAAGGAGTCTAAGAAAGTTAGATGCCCAACTCTCATCAATACTGAAAGTCAGTAAGAGCGGTTGGATTTTCAAAAATGCGTAAGTGACTTAGGAGCACAAGTCTCTTTGACTTTCAATCGGACTTGTGCTTTTAATTACTTTGGCACTTTTGAAAATCCCACCCTAAGTACCTAACTCATTTAGGCTCATTTGAAAAACTCAGGCTTATTTATTTTCATTTTGATATGTATTAAATTCAGAAACACATAGAATTGGACTCTCCTCTGGTGTAAATCAGGCTAGTGCTATTTACTTTAATGGAGCTATTTTAATTTATACCCATTTACACTGTGCCCTCTTATTTAATCTTGATAAGTAGCTCATGAGCTGCCCTTCAACTACACACTTAAACATTTATGAGGTAATTTCCATAGAAACTGACTCAGTGGTCGGTATGTATAGATTGATTTTAATCAATGCATCTCTGGTTCTGCCATTGCCACAGGTTGGACATGCAAGCTCTTGAGCATGCAGTTTGTTCATTAGCCTATTGTTTCTTTTAGTACAATACACTGCCTGCATTTCACTATATAATTCAGCTATGGGGAAACATTTATTTTTCCATCTTCACAGCTAGGGCCTGACCAATGCCAATGAAGTCAATGGAACACCTCCCACTTACTTCAGTGAACATTGGCTCAGGCCTGTAGGGCTCAAGCATTTATTTCACACTTCACCAGGTACAGTACACCCTATAAGTTGCACTGTTATTCAAATGCAATTGAATTCAGTGACATAAGAGTCTCTGCAAACTGTACAGCTTGTGGTATATCAAAAAATATTTGCTGTGCTCTATCTGGCATCCCAGCCTCTGGCTGAAGTCAATAGGATTGTTGGGTAGGGGAGGAATACTGGAGTCAGTCAGTGTTTTAACTGAGTTAAGTCTTAGTTAAGACTGGAGGATTTTCCCCCTGGAGTGTTATTTGTACTGTCTGTATTTTCGCTGTGCTTGAAGTATTCCCATGCATGTGTGATGTGGGAGTTTGTGAATTCTTGGTGGGATGGCAGGAGTACGTACTAAGATCATGAACCTGGGGTCCATTGCGTTACATACTCTTTTGACAATTCAAGTTGCAGTTTGTAAAAAAAAAAAAAAAAAGGGGGAGGGGGGGAGAATTTACCTTTTGGGCTGTGTTACACCTATTTTTCCTCTGTCCCCATCCTTTCTCTAGGTTCGACACACACCCCCACTTGGCGTAGTGCCCAGGGAACTCGTGACGTGTGGCAATTTTCGGATGGAAGCTCGAGACCGCTTAAATTCTGAGAGAATGTGAAGCACACGGAGAATGTGCACCATGTACATGACATCTGAATGTGGTGGTCCGTTATCTTGCTAGCTTTGCGATGATTTCTGACATTAACTTCAGACGTCACCGTCCGAAGGCAGCATCAACAGGCTCCAGCCTGCCTGCAAGACTATGTTATATATATTTTTAATAGAATAAAAACACTTCTTTTTTTTTTTAAAAACAACTCACCATCAAGGGCTTATCGATCATCAATGGCTTTGACTGGCTTCCATGCCATTGGGAAAAGGCCCTCTTGAGTATACGTTGATACAGTGTGGAGAACCCAGCCTGTTGTTCTTATACATTACACACCATCGTTTAAGTGCGGCTAATGTTACAAATAGCAAAAATAAATAAATAAAGGAGGGGGGCGAGGGGGAGACTTGACATAATAAATGTTGCCGCTTTAGGTTTTGTTTGCTCTTTAATTTTTAATGCTAACAAGGACCATGCAGCTGGTATGACGTTGTAGTACCATATCCACTGCATAAAATCAACTGTTAAGATTAAAAAAGAAAACAAAACCCATATACACACAAGAAGTTATCCATCTATAGATGGCATAAATTTCAAAGAAAACTAAAAATGCAAAGCATTGTTATTGCAACACTATAATTAATGTAGGACTAGTGTGGTTGTTTATTAATGCTGAAGTGTGGGGGGGTCTCCTAACTGTCTATCTTATCATTTGCAAACCATTGAATAATGCCTACTGTGTTGTATTTCTGCTGTTAAAATATGTATTTTCGAGGTTGTGCAGGGGGGAGGGGATGATCCATAGCATACTTTAATTTGTCATTGTTTGTCCAAAAAGCTAACTGTTTTCAGGAGAATAATAATTTCATTATAGTGATACTGTAAGCTCCAAGAAAAGTTGACCCCCCCACAAAAAAACCCTGTGGTTATTGATTGATCTTTGTTACAATTATCCCTTATTTGTGCAAGTAGCCATATTCTGGAAAGCAATTAACCACATGCTTATTTTAAGCATGTGCTCAAATCCTGTTGGATCTAATAAAGCAGTTGAACACTTGCTTAACTTTGCGCATGTGAGTGCTCCTATTGACTTTCATATGACTATTAGGGACTTATGTACATGCGTATTTATGTCCCTGAATTGGGGCCACAGATTGTACCACTGAATGCAGTATATTCTATTGATGACCATGTGTGAGTAAGGGTTATAGGATCAGGCCTAAGTGCTGACGTGAATCCTTTATTTGGTTACGTCCTGATGCTGCAGGGCAAGCCGTGCCATTATCTTATTCTCATGTAAAATCACCCTAAAATTTATACCAGGTAGAAATTTACCATGCAGGGTCTCAGGTCTGGTGACAAAGTTATTTATTTGTATTTATTAATTATTGTTACTTGCTTTTTTATTTATTTTTTAAAGCTGAATGTGAAAATTTGGCCAGGCTGCTATTTTGCTCATGAAACTGCAAAATAGATAAAATAATAGCACCTTTTGGTCATTTTTAAAAAAATATATAAATGTTATTTTGTTTGGGAAAGTGGTTATAGCACAAGCACAGTCACTTTTGTAACAAACTTTTGTAAAGAACTTTAGACTAGTAGTTGCAGAGTGCATGAGCATCTGTGCACACCACTATTAGTGGAGACGTGCCAATAAACTATCAGTGATCTGTGGATTACAGTGTATAAATAGGGATTGATACAACAGACTATTACTATTACTGCTTCTTCTGAGGTGTTATGGTTTCTAGGATCAATAATCCATGTGTTACACGCTCTCTGATGGCCCCATTTGGTACACAGTAGTGGCAACTGTGGTGCCACAGAAGCAGGCCACATATGCTGTGCTTCTGGTTAAATTCTGCCAGAGTGCATGGGGAGCTAAAGTAACTTTGCATTTAGTCTAGGCATGTAGATGCTGGTAACACAGGTAGGGACTAGGATGTGTTGTTCCAATGGCAAAAATGTCATGGTTCAGACCTCCTACTCCACATTCTGAACTAGTGACAATGTCTGTGCTGCAGCTGAATTAGATCAGAACCATTAATAATACACTTTTCTCAACAGCAGCCCCTGCTGGGACCCCTCCATTCTTCCCTGAGGGACTTTGGCAAGGAGATTTGTCAAAAGGCATGGCCCTTACCTCGAAGTCCAAATTTTATGACCAATGTTGAGCAAATGCAGCTGGTGAAAATACAGGCAGGATTAACATTGAATAATGGATGTAGACCTCCCTCCCAGTATGGTAGTATAGACCATAGTTGATCAGGCTCTGATGGGCAGCATAACCATAGCAGATCAGCATATCAGATCAATCCCTATACCATAACTAGGGGTGTCAAAAATGGCACCCATTTTGCTCCATATCTGTGCACTGCTCTGCACCTGTTTACAAGGAGTTTTTTGAGCACTGAAACAGCATGTCCTACATCTTTGATTGATTATGCCTCATGTGCAAAGGAGTTAACAATTCCCATCAGCTGCTGGCCTCTCCCATGGCAGCCTCAAACCATTTCCACATCAGGGTACGCTAGGCAGCTGCATTCTCACTGGCATGGCTGTTTCAGAATGTGGCATATGAGTCAATTTTACTCCATTGCATAGTTGGAGCACTATGCAGTGGAGTAACTCTTCTCTTTTCCCTAGAGTACTGAATTAGGTCCCCTAAATACAGATCTACAGAATGGCTGGGTACAGTTCTGTATAGCTGTAAACCATTTAATCAATAATCTGTTTTTAAACATCCTTCAGTACATACTTACCTGAAAAACTTCAGAAGATTTTGTGACTTTTTGCACATCACAACATGCCAAGAGCAGACAAAGCTCAGTTCACAGATTGTTTCAGGGCATTGTGGAAACACTGGGCCATAGCCTGTAACTCTCTGTCACAGCAATACAAATCCAGAATAGGTCACTTATTTCACTCTGGATTTATACTAGTGTAACTAAGAGCAGAAAGGGGGCCCATTGCTACCATTCAAAGTTGGTAGAAGCAGGTGGCTAGCAGGTATTTTACCCTATCTAGGAGAACTCTGATTGTGTTCTGCCGGGCACGGAGACAAAAGTGATACAATACTTTCCTACTGAATTGAAGGTGAAGTGAAATTATTAAATTCTTTTCTTTTTTTTTTCAAATGAAGGAATTAAAAAAAAATTTAAGATTTTAAGTCATTTGCAGAATTCATGTGTTGCCTTAAAATTATAAATATATGTAACAACTATGTTGAAAGCTTTAGTAACTGTTAAGAACTGAGCTCGGGGTTCCATGTTTCACTGCGAGTGCTGATACCATTTACAAACACCCCATGCTGGAACAAAGCACTAGGCTCTTCTTCAGTCTGTGTAAGACCATCTGTACTGCAATCGTGTGCATTAGGACTATATTTGCAGCTGGTATAAACCGTAGGAGCTCCATTGAAATTGGTGTAGCACCACTGAAACCAATGGAGCCAGGCTGCTTTACACCAGCCACTCACCTGGCTTGTGGAGCTTTGGACGCCTTGTAAGGACAGTTTTAATGATAGTACTTCTAGGATGGGAAGTTGACTGTTGGGCTAGCCTGCCCAGAATCCTTGACTGCGTCTGTGGGGAAAATAATGTACAGCAGCTTGTTAGCAGAAAAGCTCAAGGTTGCTCTGTTTTCTTGACAAGAAGAAAAAAAAATCTCACATATTAGAAATGTACAATATACTGCACAATCAGCTCTTTTAGGAGAAACACAGAACCTTGAACTCAGGTCCTGAGCTGTAAGTTAAAGATTAAATGATTTTCAAGTACTTTGTATTAAAATGTATTCATAATTTTAAAGTCTGCACATATCTACTGTTAAAAGATTTAGGATGTTAAACGATTTTTGTATTTATTTTAGAAGTGCTGCAGTTCACTTTTAAGAACCAAATTTAAAAGCTCTTTTTGTTACTCAATCCAACATGCTGTAATGGTCTGAAATGAGCAAGATATGCGGAAATTAGACAGTTTAGCTTTGGGTTTAGTTTGAAAAGCTTCTTTCAATGTGCAAACATTTTATCTGTGCTGTATTTTATTTTTAAAGACAGTCTCATGATAATAAAATGCAGAAAGGTTAACACATTTGTGATGTCTTACTTAAATTCTGCTTTCAAATTATGTTGATTTAGGAACATTAAATTGATTCCAACATTAAATTTGGGGGGAGGGAAAAAACAAGCATAAAGTTGGCCACTTATTAAACTATGTTTGTCTCAAATGAGTGAAATGATTATGTATCCTGTTAGAACCCGTGAACAGGATTTTAAAAAACTAATACAACAAAAACCACACTTCATTTTGATTCCTGCTTCACATCACATCCTGCTAGGTACTCTAAATAGCCAATAGCAATACTTGAATCCTGTCACTGACAATATTTAGTTTTGTGTTTGAAGGTGGCAGAATAACTATTAACTTCAGGGAAAGGTGAATTGAAATGGGATTCTTCTTTGGCTTTTTGAGATTATTCTACTTAATATGCTATTTATTCATTACTTTTATGTTGCCAGGAAAATGCATTGTTCATCTTAACTTTTTGATTTCTTTTGTGTGCAGGTTGTCCTGCTAGTGAGCCAGTGAAATACCTGACTAATTCATTGTTGGATTTTAGTATTTGCTTATTACAACTCGGTTTCTTTTTGGTGCCAACAACCCTTGAAGTGCATTAACTTTTTAAAGTAGACATTAATGTTGCCTTTGATTGTCATTAGATTCAGCTGTTCTGTTATTGTCTGGAGCCGCGTCTGGGATGTGAGCAGCTGAAATGGTGGATAATATGTGACAAGATGAAGCATGCCATCCATTGAATATATTTTCCTTTTCAAGATTGGCTAATATGAAATCAGGGTGGTGTGATATTTCAAATGATACTGCTATAAATTACTATCACTATTGTCACTGATCAAGAATTGTACGTCTTTTGCTTCCTCGTTGCTCTCTACACCCTTTTCCAAATTTCTCAGATTGTTGCAGGCATAAACAGACTTCATATATTAATATTTACACCACATTGTTGTTCCCAGCCTCTATACCAACAATTCTGATTGTTCTGATAAATAAAAGAAGTTTTCCTTTAAAGGTCTGTCTTCCATGACGAACAAAATAATACAACTATTCTTAAACAAGGAGGGAGTTACCTGTAAAAAAAAAATAGCAAAAATATAGTTGTTTGTTTTCTACTTCTATTGCATCTTCAGCAGTGATAATGTTTAGATGCCAGAACCAGTGGGCCCCAATTTAATTTAATCTGGCCTCCCATATTGAGCAGGATGTGATTTCTTTCTTGAACTACCCAGGCTCAGCTCTATTGTAATTTCAACACTATAGGTACTCATATGCCATGATGGTAAACACAGGATGGCTGGATAGCTAGATCCATTCATGTTACAATGAAACAATAGAAATCACGGTATTGGTGATAACAATGGACAGGTGAAAGAGGCAGGCTGCTTCCTACTTTTCTTGCTCATATTTATATCTGTTTGCCTTATACCTAGTTATCTGATACTGTGATGAGTTGGATAGATGGAAAGATGGATAACCATGTCACTAAGAAGATTCCAAACTTTACAGCGATAGAACTTTGCACTCTGTGATACCTTAACATTGTTAGTTCATTTTAGTCTTGCTAACTCTTCAACACTGTGGTGATTTCCATTCCATGTTGTCCAGAGGCAATGTATGCAAGCTCCTTCCTTTTCGCAGGTGTCTGCCATGTTTGTGACAAGGGCCACATATGGTCAATGTATGGCCCTCCCATTGATGGGAGTTGTGCATGCAGTATTTGGTTTCTAGTATTCAAATCCATATGCCATATTGTGTTGGCCAAGAAAGTAAGCCACCGAGCCTTGGTGCTGATGACCATGATGGGCTGATGCTTTTTACAAACTATGTAAATAGAGGAGGGTTGATAAAGACTTACTACCAATAAAATGGAACTATTTCCTCTCAAGTTTTTGTGACATTTTATAGCACTATAAAATTGCTTAAACATAACACAAAAGGCAATTCCTTCTGTCTTTTCCACCTAACCTAGCACAATTGTTACTAAATTTAATTCCCATAAATGCCAGGCAAAATGAATTTTCTCAATGGCAAGGTTTAGATAGAACAGTAAGAACTTTTCTTAGTGTCATGGAGCTGACAAGAGGCCAAGGGCCACACACCAAAGGCAGAGTCACCTCTGTCCACATGAAAGCTGTTTTCCATAACTTCAGTCATGGACTCTTGCCAGATTGCTTATGTGATCCTGCAGAAGATCCACATAACTTGATGGATGTGTTATTCTAAAACACACATCAAAGAGCCTGTAGCTAAACGCTGTAAGTCCTAAACCAGTTAATTACTAGAAATTTAACATTTTCAAGCTAGAAATGGACATGTGCCAAGTAATAAATACACATTATCCATTGAACAATTAATCCTTTGGCATCAGGAATCCAATTTTTCCCATGTGCATCCTGTCTTCTGCAATAGGATATGCAAAGGTAGCCACTACAAAGGGGTTTAAGGGAGGCATTTCTGCAGGTGCTGTATCAGAAAAAAGGGCCCTTTGTGGGCTTGATTCTGCTCCCACTGAAATCAATAGCAAAATTCCCACTGATTTCAATGGTGCAGGATCATGTCCTGAATGAGGATGTCCCACTGAAGTTCATGGAGGTTTTGTGTAGAGAGGACTTACAAGATGGAGCTCTAATTGAAGCATTTGTAATTTCAATACATTTTTACCATGTGAGTTCTTGTGTTTGTGTCCTTTGCCACTATAGTACTTTGTTTACTCTAATACAGGAAGGGCAGTGGCATTGCAGTGTTCCCCATATTACCTTATCGATGTATCTCAGCCCTGATCTGGAGGGATGCCATTTTAGAGGATGAGAGGGTAGCTCAGTCTATATGCTGCTCAGTTCCCTCTGAGTCTGGTGACACTGCCAGCAATGGCTGCCAGTTAGTAACATTTGTGCTGGCCTGGTGGCTTTTGCAAGCTGAACAATTCTGTAAAACCGGGCTCTAAATGGACACTCTGAGAAAATGCCAGCTTCTTGCTCAACAGCTCAGATTGGGGTGTGTGTTCAGATTTGGACCTGCTGACTGAAGGAAGCTTTTTACTGCTGGTAGCAGTCCAGAACCAGCTCTGCTGAGAGAGAGGCAGCTGGGTTCTATTCCTTCTTGTGTATCATCAACAGAATTGTTTACTAAGTTCCAGTTAGAGGCCCAGTCACTGGTGCAACCCCCACTGAGGGCAATGAAGCTGCATTGAGGTTGTAACGGAACTGAGGGTGGCCAAGGTGTAATATTTGATGTCATAATTCAGACTGCAAAGAGACCTTACTCTTGATGATGATAATGAAGAACAAGAAGGAACAAACCCAGTTTGACTTTCAGATCCCCAGATGGGTATGTAGAGTTAAAGGTTGGGTGACCCATCATGCCTGGTAACATCATTACTTAATGTGTCTGATGCCTTTGTGCAGCAGCATGAAAAGTTCAGAAAGGGGCAGCTTTTGGAAGCTACAGCTGAAAAGAACGAGGTGTCACAAGGCAATACTCTACTCACTGTATTGTAATTTAAGGCTTGAGTTTTGTGGTTCAATGTATTATCCTGACTCCTCTACTCCATGAGATGTATAATTACCTATTCGTTTATCTAGTTAAAAGCACACTCAAGTTTAAAAAAAAATGCCCCAAGACTGGTTAATGAGAGCCTTTCTTTAACAAAGGCAAATTTGCACAGCCAGTCAGTACATTAAAAAAATGTAAATAATTTAGGACCAGTTTCTGCCTCCCACATGGGCCACTTGAAGAGCAAAATGCTACCCAGTGTAGAGCCTGACCCTAAATTAATTTTGTGCTCATGAAAAGTGCCAGTTTGGTGGCACTGGAAACAAGTTTTTGTATCCAGAGAACTGGTTCAGAATAGGCAGCAGCTGTTCAAACTTCACTAAAATGTCCTACTCATTCACTTCACTTCTGACCTGGAGAGACTACACTGTAGGAGTGAGAAGTTAGTTTGGCCTTCATTCCCTTGGCAGTGAGTTGGCTAACAAGCATGCAGTTAGTACAAATTGGGAGGGTGGTGGGTTTTACAATGTAGACACTTGTCTCCAGGGGTGGCTCCAGGCACCAGCGCACCAAGCACGTGCCTGGGGCTGCAAGCCGTGGGGGGCGGCCTATTGGTCGCTGTGAGGGCGGCAGTCAGGCTACCTTCAGCGGCATGCCTGCAGGAGGTCCGCCGGTCCCACGGTTTCGGGGGCAATTCAGCGGTGAGTACGCCGAAGGCGCAGGACTGGCGGACCTCCCGCAGGCATGCTGCCGAATCTGTGTTACCAGCGGACCTCCTGCAGGCATGCTGCCGAAAGCTGCCTGACTACCGTGCTTGGGGTGGCAAAATACATCGAGCTGCCCCTGCTTGTCTCCTACAAGGAATTGGAGTGATACCACCAACCCATTTCATACACAGGATACAAGAATAGCCATCAAATGGTAAAAATGTTTGGCTACTAGTGATGTGGGCCAAATTCAAACTAGTGAGCTAGAGGTGAAAGTCCCTGAGTCCCATTATCAACTCCTTGGCCATCCACTCTGTGGTTCAGGTGCCAGGCTAGATCTCCTCTCACTTACAACAGAATACATTGAAATCAACTCTCTGGAAATCGATTCTTACTCCAGTGTAAGTGAAAAGAAAATCTGGACTTTTGCCCAGAAAAAAAAAATCTCTTGAAACAGTATTGTGATATGCAGAAGTAACCTTTTTCCAGTCACCTTTCTTGGTCCCTTCAACTCGCCTCAGTGTAGGGTTACCCTTGTCTAGGAGCTTTTTTGCCAGCATGCTTTCCTGGGACTTGCCCTTTAAATTTGGCAGAGACAGGCAGCTGCAACCCTAGAGGGGCCATTTTGCAACTGGCAGCTGCTTGCTACCTCTCCCTCTTTTCCAACTGGTAAGTGTCTTTAACTCTTGTTATATTTTCCTTTCTCCATTCCTGAGAAAATGGCACATTCCTGCAAAGACAGAGTATGACAATCTAAAATAATGAATAGGAGTGATTAATGGTTTCTGGTTAAAATAACTTTTGGGTCAGCACTTTCAAGTGTGCGTACTAGTTGTGGGTGCCTCTGAGTCTGAGGACCCAATTTAAGATACCTAGGTGAGTTTGGTTTTAGAAGTGCTGAGCACTCACCACAGCTCACATTTGGACACTTTTGAAGAGGTTGGTTTTGGCATATTCAAGCTCTGCCTGCTTTCTTCTCCCAGAAGAGACATTATATGGGTCTATTCTTCTCTCAATTTCTGTATACAACTCCATATTCAGAGAAGGGTGAGGGGGAGAGAAGACCCTGTAAGTACTTCCCTTTTATGGGTTTGTCATCCTTATGTTTGCAACCATTGCTGTAGAGAGGCAATGGTTGCAACAAGAGATCCTTCAACACAGGCGTCCTTAGTTTTTGATGGGCCAAGCACATGGTTTTCAAAAGCACTACAACATGATAGCTGCAAAAGTAGGAAGCTATTGGAAACTATAGCTGGCAATCAGGAGCATGGACAGTGGGTATTGCCGGCCAGGGGAGGCTGAGCCTCCCGAAACAACCATGCATGGCCCCACCCACGCTCTGCCCTGAGGCCCACTCCTGCTTCCCGCTCTTCCCCCGTGGCCCAGGCTGGGGCTGGGGCAGGTCAGCCTGCGGCCTGGGACTTGTGGTGACTGGGGCCGGTGCTCGGGATGCCTAGTGCTCTGGAGCTGGGGTCACTGGGGCCACCTGCCAAGCAATCTGGGGCTGGGAGCGCTGGGCCATGCTGTCTGGCATTATGGTGCTGAGGCCACCCACCTGGTGCTCCCAGGACTGAGGGGAAGGTGTCCGCAGTGGGAGGCTCAGGGCTCCAGTGGGGGAAGTGTGTGTGGGGGAAAAGGGGTGGGCCTGGGGGTTACCCTCCCTGAATTGGAGGTTCATGTGCCACCCAGAAGCAGGAAGGACAAAAATCCTATTGCATGTAACTAGTGAAATGATCACAGGAAAATTATGCATTTTCCAGAATAGCTTATTCCCTTTTGTGTATTAAACACTATTTTAATATTCTAGTGACCATGTTTTATAATTAATCTAAATGTAAGAGACTGAGCACACTGGAGATTATGGTTCAGTGAAAGGAGGTGAGAAAGGTTTTTCAGCTACTATCCAGCTAGATTACAGACTCAGCTGGCTGTATATAGAGGCGGCCGTGGTCATCAGTAACCACACTCTGAAGTGTAATACCCAGCTAGGTTTGCTCTTGATTGCTAACGTTCCATACACGTTGGCAAATAGTATCTTTAACTTGTAAGGGTAGTAATGTTAATTCGGAAGAAAAGTGTTTTTAAAATTACATTAGTTCACAGACATATATTGAACTCATGAGGGGTAATCTAGCCCCTGAGAGATAGAAACTAAAGAGCCGAGCCATAAACCAGTATGATAACATCCTTATTATGAGATGCAAATGAAGGGGCCCAATTCACTTTAAAAAAGCATTAAGAGTATTTAATTTTTCTTGTGGGAATATCTCTGAAGTTGGCCTGTGTGGGTTTTTTGTGTGCTACGTACTTGAAAAAAAGAGAAGAAAAAAGGATAATTTAGAGCATGAAGAAGCCTGTGGAGACAGAATTGAGGATCCCAAGTGGTAACTTGGGTGTCAGGAGGATACACAACCTTTTATACTTGTAGGAGAATGGATATCATGTACACATGCTGGAATCTAAATGGGTCTTAATTTGTGAGGAGTAAATTCCTGCCAGCTTGTTACACTTCCTTGACTGGGCCAATGTGAATAGGAAAGACTGGGCCAAACCTTACTGTCAGTTACATCTGTGCAACCCATAAACATCCATGTAGCTGAGAGAGAATATAAATGATTTGGGCCAAATCGTCAGCTGCTGAATAGTGGCATAACTCTACCAAAGCCAAAAGAACTATGTGAATTTACAACAACTGAGGATCTTGCCCTCTTGCCCTTGGCCTGCATATTTTGAAGATGTGGATCATGGAAAAAATAAATGGGAATGTGCAACCCAAGTCACTATTAAATGCTCGTTAAGCTGAGTTTACTCCAGTTTGTATTACTGTGGTGACAAAATTAAAAGGACAAATTGGTTTCTCGTCACCCTGCAATATATGGAACAAATGTACTTGCATTTGGAAGTTCCAGCCAAGATCAGCCCCTTGTGCTAGTAAGAGACAGTCACTACCCTGAGACACATGCAGTCTAAATAGACAAGACAGACAAAGATGGGGGAAAGGAGTATTATTTTCCTCACCTAACAGATGGGGAATGAAGCTAAAAAGAGATTAAGTGACTCACCCAGTGTCACACAGGATGTCTACAGCACAGGCAAGAATTGAACCCAGCTCTTGTCAGGCCCAGGCTAGTGATTTAACCAGACAGGCTCACCTACCTCTCATAGGACACACCCTGAAGTGCCATTGTTTGGCTGTGAATGCATGACCCTAGCATATATCATAGAGATGCTGACCTTGGGGTTATATAAGCCTTTGTCAGAATTCCATTTGGAAGTTGCTATTTTAATGGGTTTGAAACTCAGCCTCAACATCACTTTCACACCCATTCTAAAGATTGGCCTTAGAATGGAACTGCTCGGTTCCACTTCACTCAGAGTTCACAGAAAATGTCTCATTTTGTGAAAATGTTGTATCATTTTGTAGAGTAGCAGCCGTGTTAGTCTGTATCCACTTTTTATCATTTTGTAATAATTCAAAAGCACTTCCTGGGCCAAACTTTGACTGCAGGAGACATTTATTAGGTCAGCACCAGTGCTTTCATATTCTTGTTTTCAGATCACAAACATATGATCTCTCTCCTAAGTATGATTTTTATACCCTACACTGATGGGATGATCTGGCCAGCTAAGTAGCATTTATTTTAAGATTTCAAGGGTCTTAAACTAAATGGTTATTATTTTTCCCCAAAAGCATTTCATCATGTTCCAGTCTTTTGTGTGTCTCCTTTATCAGTGCCATAGAAATTAATATCTGAGCCAGTCTCCCATGTCACTACTCAGTACTAGTAGGAGGTAAGAAGAAGGGGCCATTTCTATTTGATTTGTTTGGGCTCTCTGGAAAACTGGAATGCAGACAGCTTGAGGTCCATTTAGGCTCCTAGTGATCTAGAGTCCCCTTCCTGCCATGTGTCAAAGGACAGGGTTGAACCCACAAGCCCTATTTCTGTCTGACTGTGTAAATCCAGACAACTGGTCTGATGCCAACATAAGCAATGTGTGATTTTCTGACTCTCCTGGTGCTGTTCATGTTGCCACAGAGGGCAGGCCTGAGCACTGAATGTCCACGGCACACAAAGTAAGGAAAGCTTTTTTCAAATTTGAAGTTAATGCTGAAGGGCAGATTCAGATCTGTTATACCAGTGCAAATCCAGAATAACCTCACTGACTGGAGTTCATCCAGATTTACAGTAATGAAACTGAAATCCGAATCTGGCCCTACATATATTTATGTGTTTCATCTCAGGAGTGGGATTAATGGATCTAAAATTGGCTTTATTCCAACACATTTATGTTCATGCTGAGGCTTGGAGCTGACACGATTGCTCTTTAGATCAAGGGCACTCTGATAGGCACTTGCCTTGGTCTACATTTTAATTTTTGGATTTTTTGAATGAATCTTCTCACTTGGGGGGCTTATTGGGTTGAGGGGTTCATTTAAAAGGTGTGACCATATAGCTGAACTGATTTGATGCTGACAGCATTATTTATTTCTGCTATGTTAAATCCATCCCAAGATTATAAAATGTTTAGTTTGCCTAACTGAACGTAAAGCTATTGACGATTTGGCTTGAAATATTTATTCTGGCCAGGCAGGGGAGAGATTAGAGACTTTGCCATATTTGTCTTGTGAGTTGCATCTGGTCAGTTCTTGTTTCCTACAATCTATTTTTTTTGGTAAGTTACAAGACAGTATAATCACTGCCCTTGCCTTAGACCTAGCTGCTTGTCAAACACTGGAGGTTAAAGTCTGTAGATAGAAGAGGGACTTGGAATGCAAGGTGTGGACAGCTGAGATAAAAGAGAGAGAGCCTATAAGTGTTTTGTCTGCTCTCCATCCAGCTTTAGAGTTTAAAGGTCAAGAATTGTTCTAAAAAGCAACGAAAATGTGGTACCCGTAGTTCACATACTTCAAGACAAAAGGCATTATTCAGACAGCTGGGTGGTGTAGTGATTGGAGAACTAAAATTTTCTTTTCAAAGTTACAAAAGAAAACCCAACCCCCACAAGATTGCTTTTCAGACAGACATTATTGTACTTTTCTATGTAATATGCTGGGATCAAGCGGTTGTTGAGTACAATAGGGAGACCAGGTAAATACCTCTCCATTTGGAATTAGGGATTAGTTTATTTATTTATGTTACCAATTTCTATAGCATCTGCCATGAAGGAGCTGGGTGCTCTATTTACAGCAATTAACACACAAATTGGATTCATATCTCTGGGTCTGAACCTACCACTGAAGTTTTGGTTCTGGGTCAACTACAAAATTTAAAGAGGAGCACTTCTTCTAGTTCCCCACTGGAAGCAGCCAAAACCTCGCGAGAGAAAGCATCCTCCCTCATGAGATTTTGGTCTAAAATGTCAGAAATCTCACAATATCAGATGAATTTATGAGCCATTAGAGCCAAAATCTCATGAGAACATACCAGCCCTGAGATTACAGTGCCATCATCAAACAGAAACCCAAACTTTGAACCCCAGCCCTAATTCCACCCTGAAACCAAATCACACCCTAAAGCAAATCTGGAGCCTCCAATTTGCCTTCTCATTTCATCCCTTCCTTACAATCAGTCATTGATAGAATATTTATTCACATCTGACCTGTACTAGAAGAAGATGATTTCCTGTTATGAACACAGGTCATTGTTCATCAGGATTTGTTTTAAAAAACTGCACAGATGAGTGCTGCTAAAATCAGAAAGTTGGTTGTTAGTGGCTAACATCCATTTTCAGTTGCTAGGTAGGACATACTCTGTGAGAAATGCAGGGTTTTTTTTTTGAGAAAATAAATCCAGTATATCCTTCTTTTATCTTGTTTAAGAATCATAAATTTAGCATGTAACAGGGTTAGTGGACCAGCTAGGCAGCTATATGAGGCCATAGGTTAGTTAGTCTAGGAGTATTTATGAGGCAAGGTTTACAGGGCTCTCAGTCAGCTAATTCTTGGCTGAGGGCTCCACTGACTGAAGCATCAGTTAGATGGTTTTTATCATTTGTTGCACATAGTATTAAATACCTTCTATAAAAAACCTTTCCAATAGATCAGCCCCTTGCTGTGGTAATCCTCCCTCAGATATCCTTTCAATATTAAAGAGGCATTTTATGAGCTCTTGTGCTTTTTCCATCCTGAATTCACAAAGGAGTTCCCAGAACATATACACACACATGCGGCCCAAAATTGCCTGGCCGAGCAGACGGGAATTTTACTCATAATTTACAAAGTGAACTTTGTGAAAAGGCAAAATGTAAATATCAGGATGGAGATGGCAGTGTAAATAGAATGAGCCCACAGCTGAATACTGCACATAATCTAATACACTAACCTATTTCCACCCCTCCCCGCCCCCACCCCGACTTCTGCTTCTGCACTCCATATCCAGCATCAGGAGTTGACAGGTGAGGATTAGGAATAGGTGACCCCAGAGAAGTCTGGGCTCTGATTCTGCTGCTCTCCTCCAAAATCTGACCATCCTCACTTTCCCTCAAGCCTGTGGATACTCCTCTCTGGGGGGAGAACTTGGGTTTTGCAGCTGGGGAAGGGGGAAATGGGGGCAGTGGGGCTCGTTTCTGTATCCAGTGTCATCCCTACCTCAGTCTCATCAGGTTCCCCTGCATACTGTAGTGCTCTCTGGCTCATTTATAAGCATTCACTTATATGGACTCCCCATTCAGGATCTTGAAATCTCCTTCAGAGGGTGGGGGCTTCAGGGTCTGTGGCTGGCAGGAGAGCCCAGGAGAACATATCCCATAGAGGACCGGGGTACTGGAGGAGCATATCCCAGAGAGGACTGGGGTGCTGGGAGGCAGTTCAGAAGAACAGATCTTCCACATGTATGTCCTGGCCATCCTGGTGGATCTCAAGGTCCATCCGTGGGCTTGTCTCACTGTAATTCCCCAGGAGTGGGGTAAGGAACCCCTTTCCCATCCTCAGAGAAGTGGCAATGACAATCTCCCTCAGTTTTCAGTCTCCTGTGTGGGATTAACCCCAGGGACCTTGAATTCTTGTTACACCACACGCATTGCTGCAAGCCAAATGGTTGTATTGTGCCCAGCACAATGAATCTCTAAGCTTCGTTGAGGGTCCTTAGCAGCAATAAATTATTTAAAATAACCAGCAGTCTAAACAATCCCAAATACAATTCTGAGTTATTTTTCAAAACACATTCTTAATAAAATAGGTATTTATTTAGCAAAGAGAAGGGCTGTTACTATAATAAATGGATGTCACATTAAGGAATAACATGCTAACCTATCCACTGATGATCAATACACAAATCGCTGTATTGGTACCCATGGCAGCTAACAGAAAGCAATATAACTTTAAATCATTGATAAAGTGCATGGCTGACAGTGGCCTTCCTCCATGAGGGAACCTCCTGGATCAAGGGTGCCATCTCCACATATAGGGAAAGACGCTACAGCATCTAGCTTGTTATAGATCAGTTCTTTGCTGGCCTTTAAGTACCTCCACTGGAGTGCAGCCTGCCTGTCCCTTCTTTCTACAGAGGGTGTTACTTGTGAGAGTGCCAACTGAGCTGGGAAACGGGACCCTGGGTTGCAGAGGCAGTGGTAGGATTCAGACCTATTATAAGCTGGTTGGGCAGTTGGGGAGGGGAAGAAGAGAGAAAGTGAGAGATGAGATCATCTGGCTCCCATTTTATAAACCTCCCCCTCCCTTTCCCACTCCTCCTCCTCCTTGTAGGCTAAAGCGTTATGTCCTTGTACAGATTCCTTGTATTGCTAACTCTTGCCATATCTGGTGTTTTTCTTAAAAGCTCAGCACCTGGAGTCATGTGGTTATGTGAAAATCTGACAGACAGATTTTTTTTTTGTAAAAAGTAAGTTTCTAGCTCTCATGATTGCAGAGAAAAGCTTGAAAACGTCATCGGAGAGCACCTTAAAGCCTCCAAAGTCCAAAAGCAAATACTGCCCTGCTGAGTTTATTATTTTGTTTAAAAAAACTCATTTTGAGGCGCCTGAATTATGCTTTCGGGATGCTTGGGGTTGGTAGTACCAATGTTACACTGACAATCATAGCTGGTCAGCATAGCCCACACATTACTGTCACCTCCATCGTTTGGAAACAGGAATGTGTTCAACCACTTCAGTTTTATTCTGTACCTAGGGGATCTTTAAAAACATTTTTACTTACATGTAGGCCAGGTCTTACTCCTACTGCCATTAATGGCAAATCTCCCATTGGCTTCAATGGAAGGTGGGTCATCATCTTTATGCACTGAAATCCACTTAAAGGTGCTGGTGGTTTCCAGACAAAGCAAGTTCTGACCTTGCTGGAAGAAGAAATGAGTTGATACTGCAGGGGACCAAATAAATAAATACAATTCCTCTGTGTCTACCATAGCAGCCTAAGACCCATGCTGACTAAGAGCAAATACCTTAAGCAGCTACTGATGCTTTTCATTGACTGCTTTATCTGTATGATGGAGGAAAAGGGGAAGGGCCCAGAAAGGGAGAGAGAGCAGATGGGAGAGAGGAAAGTAGTAGTGGTGTGGGATGTGGGTTGGGGAAATGGGTCATGTGTTCTCACTCTGCCAAATAAGGGCTCCACAGTTGAAAGCTATTCAACAGAAAGGAAAAATAAAAGCAAACCAATTTCCCCTTAAGATGGTTTTGACTGTATATTTGGGGATGCAACAGTGCTATTCACACTGGGACATCGACTTCCAGCTATGCTGATTCTCTTATGATGAATCCTTTTTCTAGAAATCACCAGGGATTCCTCCCAGGTAGTAATATGTGATAACCCTGCTGCTTGCTAGAAAAATGGGGTTTGATGGTGACAGTAAAGTGCATGCACCAGTGTGTGAGAGGTCATAGGTCTGAAGCCAATCAGCAGGAGACAGTACAGTGTTGTGTCTCCCCCAGCCTTCCATGTGGAGGCCAACAATGCAATAAACTGTGGGCTCAGGGAATGTGCCGTCTGTCAAATGGCATCTATGGATGTCCTCTTAACAGTTTAGTATTAGCAATTTATTTGATTGCATCTCAGGTATGTGTAGTGAGGAGGCGCTGCCTGCCACCCTGTCAGAAGGGGAGAGACCTGAAATCACCTCCCTGGTGGGCAGAACCAGGCCACCTGCGGCCACCCCGCTGGAAGCAGAGGGGTGGGACAGGAAGTGGGACTATAAAAGGCCTGCCTCCTAGCTCACTACAGGGAGAGCTGCCAGAGGAGCAGGATGTCTCTTCCTTGCTGCCAGAGCCTGGAGCTGAAGGAGACGGCTGCCTGACCAGAGGAGTTACCTGAATTGCCGGAGACCAGCAACACCGACGAACTGCTGGGGCTGCCATTGGCTGTTTACACAGGGGAGACCAAGGACAACCCCTGAATCCAGGTACCCCAAGCTGGGGAGAGTAGGAAGGAGACCAGAGATGCCAACTAGGGTTCAGCTACGGAACTATTGTGAATTGGCCAGCACGTTGTGGGCAGATTCCTGCTGACCTAGTGGTGAACTACCCCACCACTAATAGGGCCCTGGGCTGGGACGCAGTGGAGCGGAAGGGCCTGTGTCCCCCTACCCCGAGCACCCCACCTGTGGAGGGTGGCCACCTCCCCACTAATAGGCCAGGAGGCCTGAATTGGTCTGGCGCCCACCAGAGCTAGGGCACCAGGTGCATTTGCTGTCGCTCCCAGTTGGGAGCTAATTCCCCACCCTGAACTGCTGCTGGGCTGTATCGCATGGACTCAGCCTGAGATATAAACTGTGAATTGCCCTGATTGAGGGACTTGGCAGAAGGACTAACTGCTAATTGGACTAATTACTAGGTGGACTCACTGGCTGTGAGCTGTGCCCTGCTTGCAAAGCAGCGTGGAGATGCGGCCTCCTGCCATGTCAGAAGGGGAGACACACGCACCTCTGTACAGTATGTTAAGTGCCCTTGGGTAGGCAGAAATCACTCCCTTGCCACCCTTTGTACTGCAAAGGCATGCCAAATTCTATCCTGTGCATGTTACATGCAATAGGTACTGGAGTCTCAACAGTTAATAATGTATCATACTATTAAACAGCCAGACTCTCTCCCCTGCATCAAGTCTGAGTGTGCAGATCTAGCCCAGGGTTCTCCACAGACTGTGAAACTTTATCCAATGTCTGCAGAATGCCCACAGAGCTGCCCTACATCTACTAGTCAGAGCTGTGGTAGCCACCATGGCAGCTGTGCTCCTTCCTTGCCCCCTCCACATGTTGGGGTTTTAATACCAGATCTGCCTCGCCAGAGATCTGCAGGCCAAGGTTCTTTTGTTGCACGTACACCCAAAACACCCTGAGAGGGATTAGACCCACCCTGTGGAGCCTTGTCACATCCTCCACCTCCTGTGGAATCACATGGGTCTCTCAGCCTATCATTCCTCAAAGTCCTGCAGGAGGCAGTGAAGAGCAGATCCAGCCAGGTGAGAATTCCTCCTGCATAGATGGCATGGAGTTAGTATAGATCCCTTTTAGGGAGTGTGGCTGGGGGAAAGGAGTGTGTATGGAGTGTCTATGTGCTCTGGATATTCCTGGCATGCTGGAATGGCCCTTTGGAGCCATAGTCAGCTGAGTAGAAGAACTCACCCTGAGGTTTGTCTAGAGTATGCTGCAAGGGAGAGAGGAAGATGAACCAGCTCCTGGTCAGCCCCTGGATCTTGGAAATGCAGAGGTGTAATGTTGGTCCCCTCTTTTCCAAGTCCTATGCTGAGAGCAGCTTGGCTAGACCCCTACACTGGGACCTATTTCCCTTTTTATACTCAGAAATCAAGTTCCAGGGAATATGTTAATGTACAGAATGTGACCAAAGGATGAATTTTTATGAAAATAAAATATGTTATTGTATCTCTCTTACAGCATTAAGATTAGGGCTCTGAAAGCACAAGTGGGAATGGCAGAAGAGGCAGGCTGAAAAACCATCAATATGGGAAAAGCATCAATGAAACCTACCATTAGCATTATTAGCTTATGCTGGTCTTCTTCTTCCTCTGCTATAGTATAGGAGTATCTTGTTCTTTAGTCAAGTTCCTCCCGTTTCTGACTGCACCTTCCCCTTTGGTGTATTGCAAACACTTTGCCACCTATGTGAAATGGACCCATATGGCTGGTGAGCAGGCCATCTACCTCTTTTTACCCTGTTCACTCAGCCTCTTCCTCCCTCTGTCTTTTCTTCTCCATTTGGTTCTTCTCTGCCATGTACCTACTCTCTTTCTTCAAAATTCTAAGATGGCCACTACTTTCTGCTTGAAAATTTGCTTCTTCATAAAATGAATTTCAGCTGTGGATGAGAAATTCTTTCCCTGCGAATGTTTGTGTGAACAAAACGGGACCTGCACAAATGTTCACCAAACCAGTCAATCAAATTTTGCCTTCTAATTGGCTGAAATGCTAACAAAATGTTTTTCCTACTGTTTTCCCAGCTTAGCTCCTTCTGAACCTCCAGATTTTCTTAACCTCATCCTATCCTTCATTTAGGGACAAGAGATTAACATGGTGACTCGCCAGTACCTCTCAATAAATCCTTCAAATCCAGATGTTTTATCAGATCCCACAGCTTTTCTATTCAAAACCACCTTTCAAAAGATAGGGGCTAACATCTGCGCAGGGGATATCCTCCTCACTATTGTGTTTTAGCATAAGCCTGACTGTTCAGAATCCCATTTATCAATGGCGTACCTCTATCTGTACAAGGAAGGCAGTTGTGGTTTGCTAGATTTTTAGCTGTGAAATGAGGAAGGATATTCTTCCTTGTGGTTTACAATTACACTGTAGAAAGTAACAAACATATTTCTACATCCCATCTTAAGAGTCTCCTCTGCTGCAGAAACAATGAGGCATATAAAAGTTCTAGATAAGGTAAAACATATCTAAAATAAAACCATGAGGGCCATGAATGAATTATGAAAGTGATTGTAAAATTGCCTGAAAAGATTAAATGAAAGTTCATGTCCATTTGAGACATGGGGATGGGACGGCTAACTACTTTAATGGTGTTTAGAAATAAAGAGTCTGTGTTATGTCTAGTGGCCCCAGTGTTTTGTGTTACACTGACCCCAGCATTGTACCATTTCAATTCAAACTGGTGTGCAAACTTTCAGTGCTGGTCTGTCGACGGGATTTTGTATCCAAGCCAAATCTACATTTCAGATTTGAAAGGAGGGGCAAAGGTCGGTGTTCACAGGTTTGAGATCATGTTTAATATCACATGACACCTTTGTCAAACAGTACTGTGTTAAAAAAAAATCCCGTCTGGGTTTCAGTAGTCAAGGAACCTGATGCCCTAACTCCAGACTTTATATTATTTAACCCTTAAAATTCTCACCCTTGTTCTCAAACTTAGAGAAATAAATGGTATTTTTATTTAAAATACATGGTGAAATCCTGAGCTGGGTGCATATTGATGTAGATCCACTGAAGTCAATGGAAATATACAAATTTATGCAGCTGAAAATCAGGCCCCATAGAATGAACAACATTTATTATTTCACACTACAATAGATGCTATCCTGGTTGGTGCTATTTAAATACTCTATATAGATTATTAAAGGGGAAAGACTTAGAAGGCTGGAGGCAAAAGTTTGTTTTGATGGCTAAATAGTACAGCCTTCTCCTCACGCTGCTGTGTCTATGGCCTTGAGCAGTGACCTGAAGAGACTGCTCTGCAGTGGAGGGATATCATATTTCAGTCTTTCAGTCACCATCCTTTCAGAAATGAGTTCCAGTTCTACTTAATGGAATTGTCCTCTGGAACCTCAGCTGAGATGAATGAAACCATAGTGTACTTAGGGCAGTTACGTCCATTTGAAATTGTTACAGATAATAAATAAAGCAATAGCAAATTAGTGCTTCACAAGAAGTACAAATGGCCTTTTGGCTCGCTCTTGTCTGCCTCCAAATCAGGAGGATAGAATGTGTGATGTAGCTAGTATAGCGGCTTAAAGCCCCAGTCATTCACCTCTGGCAATCAGTGTTCAGATATCTCTTAGGTCATAAAAGCTTGATAATCCTAAAGTAGGCCCAAGTGAACATTTGTCTGCATTACAAATAGCGCCTTACACTTTTGCATGATCAGTCTGTGCTCAAGAAAGCCCTAGTCAGGGTTAAAATAAAGGGGAGTCTTGGGGACACAGCTCCCCCTCTCCTGCTATTAGCAGTGGGAGGGCTGCCCCTCTTCCTCCACTCTTAGTTCACAATCACAGAGTACTCACACAACAGGGCAACCTGGAGAGGAAGCCTCAGGGGATGCTGGTGTCTGGCTGAAGAGGTTCTGATGCTCAGCCAGAAAATTGCACCAGGAATTTCAACATTTCCCCTGAAAGAAGCCCTCACCTCTATTTGTTTTTATCAGATTCACCCTAATGGCCAAGTCCAAATAATGGATTTAAAGAAATGGTGACAGGCAGCACCAGGGATGTTTCCAGCTGCCCAGATGGTACATACAGGCACTTGCTTTTGCTTAGCTGGTCATAACCTACTGCTTGGGGACAGGAAGTCCTTTCAGAAACATTTCTTCCCTTGTCCTCATTGTCTTCCCCTTGTTGCATCCCAACACCACAAGATGATGCAAGGCCTCCTCACCAAGTGATGTAAGGACCTGTGATGATAACCTCCTATTTTGATCTACTCTAATCTCTGGTCCCAGGACTGGAACAGCAAGAATCTTTCCGTTCATGCCAGAAGTGCTTTGGTAGAACTGTGTGAAGAAACCCACTATCTATCATTATGTCTTTGGCCAGTGATATTTATCTTTCACTGTAATGAATGTTAAGATTCCCCAGCCTTAGAGGAAAAGAAGAAATGGCATTAGGCTGAGGTGAGTTTGGGAGGGGGAAGTGGTCAAGGAATAACCGGCATTTTCACTAAAAAACGGTGCTCCCCAAAATACATGATGGTATATGATCATAGAATCATAGAATATCAGGGTTGGAAGGGACCTCAGGAGGTCATCTAGTCCAACCCCCTGCTAAAATCAGGACCAATTCCCAACTAAATCATCCCAGCCAGGGCTTTGTCAATCCTGACCTTAAAAACCTCTAAGGAAGGAGATTCCACCACCTCCCTAGGTAATTCATTCCAGTGCTTCACCACTCTCTGAGTGAAAAAGTTTTTCCTAATATCCAAACTAAACCTCCCCCACTGCAACTTGAGACCATTACTCCTTGTTCTGTCATCTGCTACCACTGAGAACAGTCTAGATCCATCCTCTTTGGAACCCCCTTTCAGGTAGCTGAAAGCAGCTATCAAATCCCCCCTCATTCTTCTCTTCTGTAGACTAAACAATCCCAGTTCCCTCAGCCTCTCCTCATAAGTCATGTGCTCCCTGTTATATCCTTGGGGCAGCCGGTGTAGGAAGCAATCACTTGAGGCCAGAGAGCAGACAGCTAACCAAAACCTCCATTTTATTTACAGACACAGAGAGCTCACTCAGCCGGTTGAAACCGGCTGAGCTATCCCTTAATAGTCTAACTCAGTTGCCATAGTAACAAAACCCATGACAACCAAATACACAACACTCCCGTCCCCTAATCATTTTTGTTGCCCTCCGCTGTTGCCTTTCCAATTTTTCCACATCCTTCTTGTAGTGTGGGGCCCAAAACTGGACACAGTACTCCAGATGAGGCCTCACCAATGTCGAATAGAGGGGAATGATCACATCCCTTGATCTGCTGGCAATGCCCCTACTTATACAGCCCAAAATGCCATTAGCCTTCTTGGCAACAAGGGCACTCCACTTGAAACTGGCTGCCAACTAGACATGGAACCATTGATCACTACCCATTGAGCCCGACGATCTAGCCAGCTTTCTATCCACCTCATAGTCCAATTATCCAGCCCATACTTCTTTAACTTGCTGCCACACTGTTGACTCATACCCAGCTTCTCGTCCACTGTAACCCCTAGGTCCTTTTCTGCAGAACTGCTTCCTAGCCATTCGGTCTCTAGTTTGTAACAGTGAATGGAATTCTTCCATCCTAAGTGCAGGACTCTGCACTTGTCCTTATTGAACCTCATCAGGTTTCTTTTGGCCCAGTCCTCTAATTTGTCTAGGTCCCTCTATATCCTATCCCTACCCTCCAGCGTATCTACCACTCCTCCAAGTTTAGTGTCATCTGCAAACTTGCTGAGAGTGCAGTCCACGCCATCCTCCAGATCATTAATGAAGATATTGAACAAAACCAGCCCCAGGACCGACCTTTGGGGCACTCCACTCGAAACCGGCTGCCAACTAGACATGGAGCCGTTGATCACTACCGGTTGAGCCTGACGATCTAGCCAGCTTTCTATCCACCTTATAGTCCAATCATCCAGCCCATACTTCTTTAACTTGCTGGCAAGAATACCGTATCAAAAGCTTTGCTAAAGTCAAGGAATAACACATCCACTGCTTTCCCCTCATCCACAGACCCAGTTATCTACTCATAGAAGGCAATTAGCTTAGTCAGGCATGACTTGCCCTTGGTGAATCCATGCTGACTGTTCCTGATCACTTTCCTCTCCTCTAAGTGATGTTACAGTGCACTGCAGTGACCAATAAGGAAATAAGGACACTTAATTTGAAGGTGCTATGACTCTTCTCTAGCAATTTGGACTAAAGCTATAGCCCTGAATTCTTTAGGCAAGCACATATTCTCAGAAAAACAGTCATTTCCTTTATTTCAGGGAAATGCTGAATCTTGCCACCTTTATACTTATCAGAACATTGCAGTAAAATGGTCAGAGCTGAAATGAAGCTGAGCCCCAGAGGAGAAAGAAATAAAAAATGTCCGGCACATGGCTTAGGCCAGTTTTTCATCTAACTTGCTCTCAAACAGAAGAAAGACAGTTTTGCCTTCCTAATAGCCTGCTCAAACGATGAACAAGGTACCAGTATGCAATAGACTGAAATGAAACAATAATATCTACAGAAACACTTGAGGCTAGGAGTACATCAGGGATCGCTCCCCCTTTTCCCAAGAGCTTGATGATATCTTTGAAACTCTTGAGAAAACAGGGTCCTACTAACTTTGCACTATTTGGCACATTTTAGCATGACTCACAGTTTCTGCTTACGGGAAACAATAGCTCAGAAGAGTGGAGTTGTTTCATTTGGGTGGATTGGGTGGATTGGCAGAGGGATATGGGAAAGTTGTAAACTGCCCTCCTGCCTGTTTTTTTTTTAAATAAGTGCTACCAGTCTCTCACATTCATGAGTATTACAATTCACCAAAGAGATACACAAGGAACGATTCAAGCTAAAGGGGTGCATTCACTTCTGTTCATGTTATATCCATTTTAGCCAAATAGAGTAACAACAAAGGAAACAAAATGTGTTATAACAGGAAACTCTGTTGTATTTTACTATGTTGTCATGTAGCAAAAGCAAAATGCCCTGCTGAGTGAAGAGGAGTTGGCCAAAGTCTACCATAAGTTACATACTATAGCGGCATGGGGTGTAATTTAGGGCAAAATTTATGCTCTAGGTTTTTCAAAGCTGATCCAGCTTATTCTGTTTCTCAGTGTTCAGAAATAATGTTTGGGTGAGTTCTGTTGTGCTTCTGAGTTCTAGGAGCATCCCATGTCTTCATGATATTAGCTGCTGGGAATGCTCGACAGTTTGGATCAAACACACAGGCACAACAATTTCAGGATGCTGAAACAGTTAAAATTCTTATACTGACTGATTTATCTGATACACAAATAGGGTTTTTGTTGAGTTTTTGTTTTCTTGTTTTTTGGTCAGGATGATTTGGTTTTCATTGAGGTTTACAGTCAATACAGTTAATGCTGCTGTTTTTTTAGGGACAGTATGTGATGAGATGATTAAATGTTTTGGCTGAGACTGGGGAATCAAGAACTTCCGAATTCTAATCTTGGCTCTACCACTGACTCTGTCCATGGCCAAGTTCTTTACCACTCTGACTCACTTTCCCCATCTGTGAAATGGGAATAATAATAATGCCTGTCTCACAAGGTAGTTGTGAGGATTAATTAGTTAATTTGTAAAGCACTATTATTAGTGCTGAATGTTGTTAATGTTATTAGAGAGGTTTGAAACCTAAAACCATGCAAATCTTGCCTGGTTTTGAACTTTGTTAAAAACTAGGACCAGGGATGAGTTTTGAGCAAAAGTTGGCCAATTTATGGTGTTTGCATCGAAGTCATATGTAGTTCCTGGTATTGCATGGTTTGAACATGAAATCCAGTGAAACATAGCAGTTTCTAATGTTTCACGTAGAGTTTTTGGATTCATTTGAACCCAGACATTCAAAGTGAGACCCAAGATGTATGAACTTTCAGTGGATTGAAAAAGAAGAAATCAGAAAAGGTTCATGGAAAGTCCTGAGTTTGGTGCCTTTTTAGAGATATTTCCCACTGGAATATATGTACTATATTATACCTATCACTCAACCCTGTAAGACTTTGGGCAGGTCTACACTATGGGGGAAAATCAATATAAGATACGCAACTTCAGCTACGTGAATAACGTAGCTGAAGTCGAAGTATCTGATATCGAATTACTTACCGTCCTCACGGCGCGGGATCGACATCCGCAGCTCCCCATGTCGACTCCGCTACCGCTGTTCGCGTTGGTGGAGTTACGGAGTCGACATGAGCGCGTTCGGGGATGGCTATATCGCGTCTAGATGAGACACGATATATCGATCCCCGAGAAATCAATTGCTACCCGCCGATACAGCGGGTAGTGAAGACGTACCCTTTGTCTTGCATGTTATGGTCACTGGGAACTTCCACTCTGATTCCATCCAATAGAGGGCAGCAGCACATGTCCACACTAGCCATTTTATTACTCCTCACTACATATACTGCACCGAAAAAATATGCAAAATATCCCTTATGTTGTTTGAATGATATGTAATAATCATCCATCTGTCCATCCAGTCTATACGGATTATTCAAAAGCCTTATGCCAAAGCCCCAGTGTAATGTATCTGCAATAATCCCTCCAGTGATGGTGTGATCATTGAACTGAATTTTGATAGGCACAGCATCCTGTCATTTATGTTTAGAAGCACTGGAACAGCGTTCTTTTGCTCTTTGAAGATGCAGTGAGCAATTTAGAATGAGTGTTACAGTCCCTCTGCTCTGCGACCACTGTTTGAATCCCCAGCATTGATGATGTATGGAAATGAGCACACATCAGATGCACTGTGTTTCTGGATTGCAGCCATGCTGGGGAGAAGAGTCATTTTGCTCTGTGATAAGGAACAGTAGTTGGGAGGACAAAAGCAGCTCAGGCTGCCTAGGGCCCATGTACTCTTGCTTAATGTATGGTAAGTCTTATCCTGCTGATTAAAGTACTGTGGGGTTAGGGTTTGGCTGTGAGACGACCCATGATATACCTGCTCCCCCTCCCACAGGAGGATTACTTTATGTGAGGTTAATGCTGGGAAGAATATACTAGAGGGAAAAGGGAATAATAAAAATATCAGAAAGAGAATGATTAAGCTGTTATACTGCGTGCTGCATATCTTAGTAGTACACGTCTAATTCTTAAAGACTCCAAGCTCCAAGGCTTATGAAGAGATGATAAATAATAAATAGTAATTAAATTAAAGATGTACATACTGTACTACTCTGAATTCCAGGAAGTTTTAAAATGGACGTACACATAACTATAATGATTAAGATCCTCAGCTGAGCTTACTCCATTGGCGCCACCTCAGATAGAACTTTGAAGTGAGTTCACACATACAGACTACTCAAGAAGCTGTCAGACTTTAACAACTTTTGGCTAAAAATATAATAAAATACTGAGACAGGCGATTTTCCTTACGTGAGCAATTATTTAGATCAGATTCTCTGCTGCTAAGTTTTTTTTAATCACCATTTTACAATAGGAGCTGACAGAACAATGAAAAACTCAGAGATGTGGCAGATCTAAACACCATCACTTGTTCAAAGTTGGAAACAAAATGCCACCTCCACATGGGGTTGATGGTTTGAAACAAGATGGGTTGATTGATTTGGGTGACCAGGCAGCCATATAGTCAGCATTTCAGGGAAGAGAGGAATTTTGTCATCCTCACTTCTGAACTGAGTAGGTGTGATGTGACCATCATATTGTCAAACATTTCTTTCTTTCAAAAACTTTAGGACTGGGGAGGGTGCTTCAGCATCATAGAATCTCAGGGTTGGAAAGGTCCTTAGGAAGTCATCTAGTCCAATCCCCTGTTCAAAGCAGGACCCATTCCCAGACAGATTTTTGCCTCAGATCCCTAAATGGCCCCCTCAAGGACTGAATGCATAACCCTGGGTTTAACAGGCCAATGCTCAAACCACTGAGCTATCCCTCCCCCATAATGAAACTGCTATGAAACTGCTTTCCCTTTGGGAGAAAACGCTAGTATGTGCACCCAATTACCTTGTACCACCATTTACACCAGTGCAAAATGGGCATGAAATGCTACCAAGTTAGAATGGTGACCTGTTGAACACGTGCAAAGGATTATACCAGGGGCAGGGCAACTGCTGATGTCATGAGATGGCAGCTCACTCTACTCTGGAGTGGGAGTGTCTTCCTCTTGATCAATCTTAGCTAATAGTCTATGGTATTTCTAATGCCCCTATGACCATGGCATGTGAGAATGCCCACAGGCACTAGGCATTTTTATTTTAATTCATCTGTAGTGTAGAATGAGGTGTATAGCACTTCTCTTATTATAGTAAAATGAGTTGAAATGGGACCAGATTCTAAGCTCAGTTGCACTAATGTACATCTAGAATAATTTAATTGGAATTACTCCAGATTTATATCACACCAATTTTATTTCGATTGTGAGATCTTTGGGGCATAGACCTTATTTTTCTTCTGTCTGTGTACCGTGCCTAGCCCAGTGGTGTCCTGGCCTACCACTGGGGTTCCTGTATGACACAATACAAATAATAATACCACCACAAATTAGGTCAGAATCTTGTCCTATGCAATCTTGTTTTATTAAGTTTTCATAGAGTTATTAGCATTTACATGACATTCAGTGAAATATGTTATACCTAATAATGAAACCATTAGACTTTGTTATGGACTGTAGGTGCCCTGAGATTTCAAGTATGCATTTTAAACATACGTTTTCATAAACCGTATCTTTAAATTTCTGGCCTACTATGTCATCTGTTTCTATAAGTCACATTAAATGCTGTATTCTCCAGAGTTTGAAAAGGAAATGAAGGCCTTTTGTGGCTGCAAAATGGCACCTGGATAGGATTCAGTCAAGAAAATGGTTGTGCCTAGAAAACAAAAAGATGTGTGCAGAAAGGTGAACCTTTTAGTTTGCAGAAAAAAACTGATCTGTAACAGCAAGAATTTTCATGGCTCCCTCTTTGTAACATTGTAGTATCAGCCTTTGCTGCATTCTGACAGCAATAACAAGATGGCAGAAGAGAGGAGAACTGACACATTACAACTATCTGTTGTGCTATGCATACCGTTGCCCCATATGTGACCATTAACCTTTATGCATCTATGGCAATTCATACTGTCATTGCCCTGAAACGGTGACAGCATCTTCTTCCCATTAATTTCTAAACTGAAATAAGAGAGGAGAGAGAGAGGAAAGGTACAGATGTGTATGTGTTCCAATACAATTTGTTCCTTCTCCCTGATCATTATCAAAGACCTGGAAAAAGTTGCCTACCCTAGTGTTCCCCCCTTCACCTCCCCCAGGCAATATATATATTTCCTTTTTATAATAGCAAGAAGTGCAAAAGCTGAGATTTTCTCTGGTGGAGGAGTGTTCTTCTTTGTGAAGGTGTCTTATACCATTCTCCAGCATGTGTATCACAGGGTGGCTGAAACTGCCAAGGTAAATATGCTTTCCATCAAATGACACAGCAAACAGTTGCCTAAAACACAAGTAAAGAGCAAGTTAAATGTTCCCGTGGGCAATTTTACCTTATTAGACTCTACCTTTTTCTTGGAGTGCCCTTTTTCGTGTTTTGGATAGGGTGGGAAGAAAAACACATTTAACAACCTCCCACCCCAGTGGCCTGCATCCTTTAGTGTCAATGGAAGAGTGAGGGTGAGGGAGACTGGACTAAAGGAATCACAAAAGCATGCTCTTGTTACCTTTTCTCAGAGGAAAGTGTGAAAATCTGGAACAGTGTAAACTTTTATTATCACCAGAATCCTCAATGCAATAGGAACACTAGTTTTTTGCAAATATGTTAGTGGGAGTGCTGTAACTTATCACAGAACAAGGAGTAATTTTGTCCATGCATACTGCATCCAGGGAATAGTGGATTGGGCCATCCAAATCCTATGTGGCATTTCAAAGAAGTATGCGTTTCCATACACAAAGAGGAACTATATACTGCCAGGGAGACTGACTTTTTATTTTAGATTCAGAGAAACAACAAAACATGAAAGAGGAAAAATCAAGTTACTTAGATTGTGAATTCCTCCAGGCAGGGACCATCTTTTTGTCCTGTGTTTGTACAGCACCTAGCACAGTGGGGTTCTGGTCCATTACTAGGGCTCCTAGGTGCTACAGTATTACAAACAACAACAACGGCAATAATGAATAATAAATTAATAACGTTTCCATGAGAGAGTGCACTGTGTATTTCCCTATAACGTGACCACCAACTAGGGTGACCAAATATCCCAATTATATAGGAACAGTCCCAATGTTCGGGGCTTTGTCTTATATAGATGCCTATTACCCCCCACCCTTGTCCCAGTTTTACACACTTGCTATCTGGTCACCCTACAACTAGCCCTGTCAAATGGCAGATGTTCCAGCAGACAAGCTGATTAGAAAGTTAAAGGTACTGTGGACAGAAACAAAATAACACATGAGAACATGGTCATGCTGTCTGGAGTGGTTCACGACCAGGAGTGCCAGTCTCGGGGCAGACTATCAAAAGCGTGGCAGTGACCCCAAACTGGTGGCATGTTCTATAATTAGATTTCACCAACCCAGTAATGAATGTGAACTCCCGAACCACTGCAACAGTCTTACCATGGAGTCACAGATAGTCCCCTTGGGGTCTCCAGGCAAGCTGGACTTAGTCATAAAATGGTCACTTACACCAAAAGATCCCAAAATGTTTAGGTTGCTTCCGATCCCAAGAGCCAAGTCACTTATCCCAGATCAATTTGTACCTTCAATCTCACACCAAAGACAACAATGGTGGCCAATCCTATAGTACACAAATTAAAGATTTATTAACTAGGAAAAAGAAATGACAAGAGTTCTTTACAGGTTAAAGCAGGCAACATATATGCACAAATGAGTTCAGTCTGTGGTTCTAAAAGGTGAATTGTAGTAATCTGTCAGAACTGAATGTCTTTTCAGGGCTTAACCCAGGTTGACCCTGCAGTGCTTGGGGCGGCATGCCGCGGGGGGCGCTCTGCCGGTCGCCGGGTGGGCGGCAGGTGGCTCCGGTGAACCTCCCGCAGGCGTCCCTGCGGAGGGTCCGCTGGTCCCGTGGCTTCGGTGGAGCATCCGCAGGCACGCCTGCAGGAGGTCCACCGGAGCCGCGGACCAGCGGACCCTCTGCAGGCACGTCTGCAGGAGGTCCACCGGAGCCGTGGGACCGGCGACCGGCAGAGCGCCCCCTGCGGCGTGCTGCCGTGCTTGGGGTGGCGAAATGGCTAGAGCCACCGCTGCCTGCGGGGGGAAGGGGTCTCTGCTTTTTGTTTTTTAGCTCCAGCCCTTGTAAGAGTCCAAACAGCAATGAGATGAAAATTCTTCATGTCCATTATCTTTATTTCCCTCTTCCAGCATTCAAACCAAAGGGATGAGGCCTTCTGCACCTTTTTCTCCATGGGTGGATGAGGCAATTAGCAAAGCTTTTGTCCTACAATGGCTCACCTAATTTTGATAGTTTGCCTGGTCGAGTGGGAGGACCCACTCTGTCTGTCTGAGTTCACAAGTTCAGAGCAGGAATTTTTACAATTATAAAACAAATGTATATTTTAAATTGTAGCATGCAATGCAGACATTAAAAGTAAGATTAATGCGTGCAGCAATTTACATACCATTTCTAGACTCTAAACACTAAACACATTCTTACAAGTCTAAGAACTATCTTGAATATTAACATATTGGTGAGCTGCTTTGGTTTCCAGCTATGAATTTGTCAGTGCTTGGCTGATATCTACAGACTTGGTTTATCAGCATCACAAACACAAGTAAAGAAGCAAGAGCTGTTCATGTAAATGGATCCCAAACCAACGTTTAGTGCTCTCTTTGGTTGCTGCATGGCTTCTGTAGCATTGGTTGGGTAACAGACATTATTTCTGGACTTCTGCTGACAGAATGCATGACATTGATAAACACAGAAGTTGGTTGCTAGCTCCATTAGATACAAAGGGGTAAAAACCACTGGACCTGTTTTTGACCTTGGAGAAGCATATACATCCGTGGATAGTTGGCCTTTCTCCATCTTTTAGGGAGCTAGGCAGTTGGGACTAGATCTTAAACATATGAGGAAACTGCTGGTGGAGCAGAATTTGGTGACCTGTATGTTAAGCAACTTTTCTTTTTGTGACCATATAAAACCTGTGCTTTCTGATCTGTTCCCTGTTGTCTATTGGTTTCAGGATTGATTGTAAACTGACTCTTACCAACGGAGCCCTAAATGGCCTTCAACCACCTATCTAGGAGTATGTCTACACTGCAATTAGACACGTGCCGCTGGCCATGCCAGCTGACACAGGCATGTGGGGCTCTGGCTAAGGCAGGGCTGTTTAATTGCAGTGTAGATGTTTGGGTTTGGGCTGCAGCTCAAGATCTGGGAACCTCCCACCTTGCAGGGTCCTAGAGCCCAGCGCCAGCCTGAGACCGAACGTCTACATTGCAATTAAACAGCCCCTTAGCCCGAGGCCCACCAGCCCAAGTCAGCTGGTATGGGCCAGCCATGAGTGTCTATTTACAGTGTAGCCATATCCTAAGAGACAGCCTCTCTCCTCATTGTAATGCTGCTTCAGCTATGGTCAGTGGAGTGGCTGAGCGGAAGCCCAGAAAAGGGGTAGCTGGTAGGGCAATCTCCATTGGGACCCCAGGCCTTTGCGACTGTCTAAGTCTGTTACAGCCTGAGTTCATCAGCCTTCCAGGATGCACTGCCTGGCTCATCTATTCTCCTTGTCTGTGAGGAGATGGGTGTTGGGTAGGGCTGTGTAGTGATGCTGTAGGACTCCAGGGATAATATGAAGGGGCAGTTAGTTTCTGTGTATGTAGTTGTTGGGTTATCTGAGTTGATCTGGGAGGGAATTTGATGAGATTTTTCATTTATTTAGTGTATTTTTAAAAGATTGTCTAGGGCACCCAGAGCATTAGATATAATAAAATATATATCTGAGGGCAGAATTAGGCAGGGAAACAAACTTATTGAAACTCTCACAATGGGTGGTAGGATCAGGACTCAAAATCATTAAAAAACATATACTACCTTTAAAAAATAGTTCATTGAATCATAGAAGTCAGAGATGGAAAAGACATATTAGGTCTTCTAATATCTCTCTCTGCCAATGCAGGATTGTTCCCTAGAGTGTATTTGCTAGGGCTTTGCGCTAGGTTGCCAACCCTCCAAGATTGTCCTGGAGAATACAGGAATTAAAGATTAGGTCATATGATGAAAGCTCCAGGAATACTTCCAACCAAAATTGGCAACCCTATCACCCAATCTAGTTTTGAATATCTTAGGCATTGTGGTTCCCCAACACACACATACACATGAGGATATTGTCTTTAATGTCATAAACCAGAAATGTAGTATTACACTTCTCTACAATTGTCAATGAACTAAAGTTACTATAATGTGAAAACAAACCAACTGCTGCAGAAATTCTCAGTGTAGGGAGCCAGGGTGGCTTCCCTCCGAACTTGAGGGTAAAGAGCCACTCTCTCAGCCTGAGGGGGCGGGGCCAGACCAAGCTTACTCCACCCCCCGGAAGGGGAGGGGTGGAACAGGAAGTATAAAGGGCGGGGCCCTTAGCCCAGTCAGGGCAGCACCAGGGAGGGAGGCAGACATAGACTGCTCCCTTCAGACCCTGCTGCTGGTCCAGGGGAGGCCCTGGACCAGGAGAAACCTGACCTGGAGGAAGGACTGGGGCTACCAGGAATGCCCGCCGCTGAGTACCTGGAGGAACTGGAGGAGCCTGAGGCGGAGGGGGAGCTGGAGCTGCCAGCAGCTGAGTACCCGGAGGAACTGGAGGAGCCTGAGGCAGAGGGGGACCTGGAGCTGCCAGCAGCTGAGTACCTGGAGGAACTGGAGGAGCCTGAGGCAGAGGGGGAGCTGGAGCTGCCAGCAGCTGAGTACCTGGAGGAACTGGAGGAGCCTAAGGCGGAGGGGGACCTGGAGCTGCCAGCAGCTGAGTACCTGGAGGAACTGGAGGAGCCTGAGGTGGAGGGGGAGCTGGAAGCAGCTGAGTACCCAGATGAGCTGGAAGGACCAGAGGGACTCGCTTGAGGGACCGGGTAGGAAGGAGCCCAGGGACAGAACTGCACAGTGCGGTGAGTCTATTTGGTCAGCGTGTTGCAGAGGAAACCCGCTTGACACAGTGGTGGGACCCTCGCCCTGCCACTGTCAGGACCCTGGGCTGGAACGCAGTGGAGTTGGGTGGGCCTGCGTTCCCCTGCCCCGGCCAACCCGCCTCAGGTAGTGCTATAGACTCTCGCCGCCGCTTCCCGTTCCTGAGGGGCGCTATAGACTCTCACCGCTGCTCCCCCTTCCTGAGGGGCATGCTATAGACTCTCGCCGCCACTCTCCCTTCCTAAGGGGCGCTATAGACTCTCGCCGCCGCTCCCGCTGCCTGAGGGGCGCGCTATAGACTCTCGCCGCCGCTCCCGCTGCCTGAGGGGCGCGCTATAGACTCTCGCCGCCGCTCCCGCTGCCTGAGGGGCGCGCTATAGACTCTCGCCGCCGCTCCCGCTGCCTGAGGGGCGCGCTATAGACTCTCGCCGCCGCTCCCGCTGCCTGAGGGGCGCGCTATAGACTCTCGCCGCCGCTCCCCCTTCCTGAGGGGCGCGCTATAGACTCTCGCCGCCGCTCCCCCTTCCTGAGGGGCGCGCTATAGACTCTCGCCGCCGCTCCCCCTTCCTGAGGGGCGCGCTATAGACTCTCGCCGCCGCTCCCCCTTCCTGAGGGGCGCGCTATAGACTCTCGCCGCCGCTCTCCCTTCCTGAGGGGTGCTATGGACTCTCGCCGTCGCTCCCCTGCCTGAGGCACGCTATGGACTCTCGCCGCCGCTCTCCTGCCTGAGGGGCGCTATAGACTCTCGCCGCCACTCCCCCTTCCTGATGGGTGCTATAGACTCTCGCCGCCACTCCTCTACCTGAGGGGCGCGCTATAGACTCTCGCCACCGCTCTCCTGCCTGAGGGGCGCTATAGACTCTCGCCGCCGCTCCCGCTGCCTGAGGGGCGCGCTATAGACTCTCGCCGCCGCTCCCCCTTCCTGAGGGGCGCGCTATAGACTCTCGCCGCCGCTCCCCCTTCCTGAGGGGCACGCTATAGACTCTCGCCGCCACTCTCCCTTCCTGAGGGGTGCTATAGACTCTCGCCGCCGCTCCCCCTGCCTGAGGCACGCTATGGACTCTCGCCGCCGCTCTCCTGCCTGAGGGGCGCGCTATAGACTCTCGCCACCGCTCTCCTGCCTGAGGGATGCTATAGACTCTCGCCGCCGCTCCCGCTGCCTGAGGGGCACGCTATAGACTCTCGCCGCCGCTCCCGCTGCCTGAGGGGCGCGCTATAGACTCTCGCCGCCGCTCCCGCTGCCTGAGGGGCGCGCTATAGACTCTCGCCGCCGCTCCCGCTGCCTGAGGGGCGCGCTATAGACTCGCCGCCGCTCCCCCTTCCTGAGGGGCGCGCTATAGACTCTCGCCGCCGCTCCCCCTTCCTGAGGGGCGCGCTATAGACTCTCGCCGCCGCTCCCCCTTCCTGAGGGGCGCGCTATAGACTCTCGCCGCCGCTCCCCCTTCCTGAGGGGCGCGCTATAGACTCTCGCCGCCGCTCTCCCTTCCTGAGGGGTGCTATGGACTCTCGCCGTCGCTCCCCCTGCCTGAGGCACGCTATGGACTCTCGCCGCCGCTCTCCTGCCTGAGGGGCGCTATAGACTCTCGCCGCCACTCCCCCTTCCTGATGGGTGCTATAGACTCTCGCCGCCACTCCTCTACCTGAGGGGCGCGCTATAGACTCTCGCCACCGCTCTCCTGCCTGAGGGGCGCTATAGACTCTCGCCGCCGCTCCCGCTGCCTGAGGGGCGCGCTATAGACTCTCGCCGCCGCTCCCCCTTCCTGAGGGGCGCGCTATAGACTCTCGCCGCCGCTCCCCCTTCCTGAAGGGCACGCTATAGACTCTCGCCGCCACTCTCCCTTCCTGAGGGGTGCTATAGACTCTTGCCGCCGCTCCCCCTGCCTGAGGCACGCTATGGACTCTCGCCGCCGCTCTCCTGCCTGAGGGGCGCGCTATAGACTCTTGCCACCGCTCTCCTGCCTGAGGGGTGCTATAGACTCTCGCCGCCGCTCCCGCTGCCTGAGGGGCACGCTATAGACTCTCGCCGCCGCTCCCGCTGCCTGAGGGGCGCGCTATAGACTCTCGCCGCCGCTCCCGCTGCCTGAGGGGCGCGCTATAGACTCTCGCCGCCGCTCCCGCTGCCTGAGGGGCGCGCTATAGACTCGCCGCCGCTCCCCCTTCCTGAGGGGCGCGCTATAGACTCTCGCCGCCGCTCCCCCTTCCTGAGGGGCGCGCTATAGACTCTCGCCGCTGCTCCCCCTTCCTGAGGGGTGCGCTATAGACTCTCGCCGCCACTCCCCCTTCCTGATGGGTGCTATAGACTCTCGCCGCCACTCCCCTACCTGAGGGGCACGCTATAGACTCTCGCCGCCGCTCTCCTGCCTGAGGGGAGCGCTATAGAGTCTCGACGCCGCTCCCGCTGCCTGAGGGGAGCGTTATAGAGTCTCGACGCCGCTCCCGCTGCCTGAGGGGAGCGCTATAGAGTCTCGACGCCGCTCCCCTGCCTGAGGGGCGCGCTATAGAGTCTCGACGCCGCTCCCCCTTCCTGAGGGGCGCTATAGACTCTCGCCGCCGCTCCCCCTTCCTGAGGGGTGCTATGGACTCTCGCCGCCGCTCCCCCTGCCTGAGGCACGCTATGGACTCTCGCCGCCGCTCTCCTGCCTGAGGGGCGCTATAGACTCTCGCCGCCACTCCCCCTTCCTGATGGGTGCTGTAGACTCTCGCCGCCACTCCTCTACCTGAGGGGCGCGCTATAGACTCTCGCCGCCGCTCTCCTGCCTGAGGGGCGCGCTATAGACTCTCGCCGCCGCTCCCGCTGCCTGAGGGGCGCGCTATAGACTCTCGCCGCCGCTCCCCCTTCCTGAGGGGCGCGCTATAGACTCTCGCCGCCGCTCCCCCTTCCTGAGGGGCACGCTATAGACTCTCGCCGCCGCTCTCCCTTCCTGAGGGGTGCTATAGACTCTTGCCGCCGCTCCCCCTGCCTGAGGCACGCTATGGACTCTCGCCGCCGCTCTCCTGCCTGAGGGGAGCTATAGACTCTCGCCGCCGCTCCCCCTTCCTGATGGGTGCTATAGACTCTCGCTGCCACTCCCCTACCTGAGGGGCGCGCTATAGACTCTCGCCGCCGCTCTCCCTTCCTGAGGGGTGCTATAGACTCTTGCCGCCGCTCCCCCTGCCTGAGGCACGCTATGGACTCTCGCCGCCGCTCTCCTGCCTGAGGGGAGCTATAGACTCTCGCCGCCGCTCCCCCTTCCTGATGGGTGCTATAGACTCTCGCTGCCACTCCCCTACCTGAGGGGCGCGCTATAGACTCTCGCCGCCGCTCTCCTGCCTGAGGGGCGCGCTATAGACTCTCGCCACCGCTCCCGCTGCCTGAGGGGCGCGCTATAGACTCTCGCCACCGCTCCCGCTGCCTGAGGGGCACGCTATAGACTCTCGCCGCTGCTCTCCTGCCTGAGGGGCGCGCTATAGACTCTTGCCGCCGCTCTCCTGCCTGAGGGGTGCTATAGACTCTCGCCGCCGCTCCCGCTGCCTGAGGGGTGCTATAGACTCTCGCCGCCGCTCCCGCTGCCTGAGGGGCGCGCTATAGACTCTCGCCGCTGGTCCCCTGCCTGAGGGGCGCGCTATAGACTCTCGCCGCCGCTCCCGCTGCCTGAGGCGCGCGCTATAGACTCTCGCTGCCGCTCCCCCTTCCTGAGGGGCGCGCTATAGACTCTCGCCGCTGCTCCCCCTTCCTGAGGGGAGCGCTATAGACTCTCGCCGCCACTCCCCCTTCCTGATGGGTGCTATAGACTCTCGCCGCCACTCCCCTACCTGAGGGGCACGCTATAGACTCTCGCCGCCGCTCTCCTGCCTGAGGGGCGCGCTATAGACTCTCGCCGCCGCTCTCCTGCCTGAGGGGCGCGCTATAGACTCTCGCCGCCGCTCTCCTGCCTGAGGGGCACGCTATAGACTCTCGCCGCCGCTCCCGCTGCCTGAGGGGAGCGCTATAGAGTCTCGACGCCGCTCCCGCTGCCTGAGGGGAGCGCTATAGAGTCTCGACGCCGCTCCCCTGCCTGAGGGGCGCGCTATAGAGTCTCGACGCCGCTCCCCTGCCTGAGGGGCGCGCTATAGAGTCTCGCCGCCGCTCCCCCTTCCTGAGGGGCGCTATAGAGTCTCGCCGCCGCTCCCCCTTCCTGAGGTGCGCGCAATAGAGTCTCGCCGCCGCTCCCCCTTCCTGAGGTGTGCGCTATAGAGTCTCGACGCCGCTCCCCTGCCTGAGGGGCGCGCTATAGAGTCTCGACGCCGCTCCCCTGCCTGAGGGGTGCGCTATAGAGTCTCGACGCCGCTCCCCTGCCTGAGGGGCGCGCTATAGACTCTTGCCGCCGCTCCCCCTGCCTGAGGCACGCTATGGACTCTCGCCGCCGCTCTCCTGCCTGAGGGGTGCTATAGACTCTCGCCGCCGCTCCCCCTTCCTGATGGGTGCTATAGACTCTCGCCGCCGCTCTCCTGCCTGAGGGGCGCGCTATAGACTCTCGCCACCGCTCCCGCTGCCTGAGGGGCACGCTATAGACTCTCGCCGCCGCTCCCGCTGCCTGAGGGGCACGCTATAGACTCTCGCCGCCGCTCCCGCTGCCTGAGGGGCGCGCTATAGACTCTCGCCGCCGCACTCCCTTCCTGAGGGGTGCTATAGACTCTCGCCGCCGCTCCCGCTGCCTGAGGGGCGCGCTATAGACTCTCGCCGCCGCTCCCGCTGCCTGAGGGGCGCGCTATAGACTCTCGCCGCCGCTCCCCCTTCCTGAGGGGTGCGCTATAGACTCTCGCCGCCGCTCCCCCTGCCTGAGGGGCGCGCTATAGACTCTCGCCGCCGCTCTCCCGTCCTGAGGGGTGCTATAGACTCTCGCCGCCGCTCCCCCTGCCTGAGGCACACTATAGACTCTCGCCGCTGCTCTCCTGCCTGAGGGGCGCGCTATAGAGTCTCGACGCCGCTTCCCTGCCTGAGGGGCGCGCTATAGACTCTCGATGCCGCTCCCCTGCCTGAGGGGCGCGCTATAGAGTCTCGACGCCGCTCCCCTGCCTGAGGGGCGCGCTATAGAGTCTCGACGCCGCTCCCCCTTCCTGAGGGGCGCTATAGAGTCTCGACGCCGCTCCCCCTGCCTGAGGGGCGCGCTATAGACTCTCGCCGCCGCTCCCCCTGCCTGAGGGGCGCACTATAGACTCTCGCCGCCGCTCTCCCTTCCTGAGGGGTGCTATAGACTCTCGCCGCCGCTCTCCTGTCTGAGGGATGCGCTATGGACTCTCGCCGCTGCTCCCCCTGCCTGAGGCACGCTATGGACTCTCGCCGCCGCTCTCCTGCCTGAGGGGAGCGCTATAGAGTCTCGACGCCGCTCCCGCTGCCTGAGGGGAGCGCTATAGAGTCTCGACGCCGCTCCCCTGCCTGAGGGGCGCGCTATAGAGTCTCGACGCCGCTCCCCTGCCTGAGGGGCGCGCTATAGAGTCTCGACGCCGCTCCCCCTTCCTGAGGGGCGCTATAGACTCTCGACGCCGCTCCCCCTTCCTGAGGTGCGCGCTATAGAGTCTCGCCGCCGCTCCCCCTTCCTGAGGTGTGCGCTATAGAGTCTCGACGCCGCTCCCCTGCCTGAGGGGCGCGCTATAGAGTCTCGACGCCGCTCCCCTGCCTGAGGGGTGCGCTATAGAGTCTCGACGCCGCTCCCCTGCCTGAGGGGCGCGCTATAGACTCTTGCCGCCGCTCCCCCTGCCTGAGGCACGCTATGGACTCTCGCCGCCGCTCTCCTGCCTGAGGGGCGCTATAGACTCTCGCCGCCGCTCCCCCTTCCTGATGGGTGCTATAGACTCTCGCCGCCGCTCTCCTGCCTGAGGGGCGCGCTATAGACTCTCGCCACCGCTCCCGCTGCCTGAGGGGCACGCTATAGACTCTCGCCGCCGCTCCCGCTGCCTGAGGGGCACGCTATAGACTCTCGCCGCCGCTCCCGCTGCCTGAGGGGCGCGCTATAGACTCTCGCCGCCGCTCCCGCTGCCTGAGGGGCGCGCTATAGACTCTCGCCGCCGCTCCCGCTGCCTGAGGGGCGCGCTATAGACTCTCGCCGCCGCTCCCGCTGCCTGAGGGGCGTGCTATAGACTCTCGCCGCCGCTCCCGCTGCCTGAGGGGCGCGCTATAGACTCTCGCCGCCGCTCCCGCTGCCTGAGGGGCGCGCTATAGACTCTCGCCGCCGCTCCCCCTTCCTGAGGGGTGCGCTATAGACTCTCGCCGCCGCTCCCCCTTCCTGAGGGGCGCGCTATAGACTCTCGCCGCCGCTCTCCCTTCCTGAGGGGTGCTATAGACTCTCGCCGCCGCTCCCCCTGCCTGAGGCACACTATAGACTCTCGCCGCTGCTCTCCTGCCTGAGGGGCGCGCTATAGAGTCTCGACGCCGCTTCCCTGCCTGAGGGGCGCGCTATAGACTCTCGACGCCGCTCCCCTGCCTGAGGGGCGCGCTATAGAGTCTCGACGCCGCTCCCCTGCCTGAGGGGCGCGCTATAGAGTCTCGACGCCGCTCCCCCTTCCTGAGGAGCGCTATAGAGTCTCGACGCCGCTCCCCCTGCCTGAGGGGCGCGCTATAGACTCTCGCCGCCGCTCCCCCTGCCTGAGGGGCGCACTATAGACTCTCGCCGCCGCTCTCCCTTCCTGAGGGGTGCTATAGACTCTCGCCGCCGCTCTCCTGTCTGAGGGATGCGCTATGGACTCTCGCCGCTGCTCCCCCTGCCTGAGGCACGCTATGGACTCTCGCCGCCGCTCTCCTGCCTGAGGGGCGCTATAGACTCTCGCCGCCGCTCCCCCTTCCTGAGGGGCGCTATAGACTCTCGCCGCCGCTCCCCCTTCCTGAGGGGTGCTATAGACTCTCGCCGCCGCTCCCCTACCTTAGGGGTGCGCTATAGACTCTCACCGCCGCTCTCCGTTCCTGAGGGGTGCTATAGACTCTCGCCGCCGCTCTCCTGCCTGAGGGGCGCGCTATAGACTCTCGCCGCCGCTCCCCCTGCCTGAGGGGCACGCTATAGACTCTCGCCGCCGCTCCTCTGCCTGAGGGGCGCGCTATGGACCCTTGCCGGCATCCCTCCCTCCACTAATTCCCTAGTGACAGACGGCATGACGCAGACTGGCCAGTGGGACAGTAGCTCCCCACCACCCCCTAGCGGCTAGGTGGGCCAACCAACGCAGGTCACACGCTGGTTAAGTCATGTCCCTTCATTGAAATATTTGTGGCAGGAATTTGTGGAAAGCAAGTTAAATGCAAACAGGACAAATTAAGTTTCCCGGCGTGTGTATCTACATAATCACTAGTGGATAATATTTTGTAAAATCCTGGCTGATACTCTATATCATATTGGACAATTAAAAAAAATATCTAATACTCAGACAAAATGAAGTAGCTACTGTTTGGGGATTTAATTAAAAGGCTTCATTTTCACCTACATTAATGAATATTAATTGAATCAAGTACTCATCTACTATGTATCAGTTGATGCCTTGTTTTGGCTATTTCTTTTTCTGTCCTGGTTTCGTAAGTGGAGGAAAAATTGACTTAGTGAGGGGAATAGACTCTCCTTCCAGGTTTACTATAAAGTTAGCATTAAAGGGAACAGAACTACGTGGAAGAACTTCTGCTTAACTGACGTGTAGTAGAAATTATATTGCTCATAACTTTGGTGTGTCAGTGAAGAACCATGTTATATTATGAACTTTAGGACAGGAGAGTCCAATTTGCAGCATGCTTCATTGTTATTTATTATTTGTATTACAGCAGTGCTTAGAGGCTTGAACTAAAATCAGGACCCCACTGCCAGGTACTGTACACACACATAGAAGGAGATAGTCCCTGCCACAAAGAGCTTACAATGTAAATAGACAAGGCAGAGAAGAGGTGCATGTTTCATTCACAAAGTATGAAGCTGAATGCAGTAAAACTTTCTTAAACGCTGTGGACTTCTCTGTCCATGTGGCTGAGTTGCTTCCAGCCTAACCTCCCATCTAGACAGGTTCCTGTTCCATTGGTGTTCCCTCAATAACAGCCCCTCTCGGGAACATTGGTCTTCTAACTCCAGTTCTGCTGATCATGACACAGTGGGAAGAGAGAAGAATTACTATGCTTATTTTACAGATGGGAGGTACCGAGGTTAAGTGAAATGTCCAATGTCAGACAAAGGAACTCTGTGGTAGAACAGGACACTGAAACCAGATCTGCTGAGTTCAAGTGTAGTGCCTTAACTCAAGATCAGCCTTCTTCTTCTTGGTATACTTATCCAGCCCATGTGACAGATTAGACACTGAAGAATGCCAACTTTCATTAAATATCATTTTATAGATTAACGATTTTTAAGATCATCTTCTTCACAGGAGCAAATGTAGTTCCAGGGTTGGTGTGAACAGCTGCCATTCACCTCAGTGGGTTAACTCTGAGACCATAGTTGCACTCACATACCACACTGATGAGTGCAGGAAAAGACCCTAACTAGAAATGAATAATGATGACTCATTAAAGGCCAGCTTTTCAAATAATGTAGGCACCTGATTGCATACCTAATTTGTGCAGGTAGTAACTGCACATGTAAATGGCCAGCCAGGTGAAGGACAGAAACAGTGGTAGTCTTAATAATGTTCTGTATCATTTCCCCTACTTGAGGGATGCTGAATGCAATAGTGTTAATGTAGGTGTGATTGTGCCACTGAGTCTATAGGGAGCGGTGATGCAGAGCTGCATTACCTCAAAGAGGGCACTAGGAGTATCCTAGAGCTTTTGGGTATACAGAGATTGTGTACCAGCTACTTACACCTCTTGGACGGGGTACAGCTTACTCTTCCTGTGTGGCTGTTAATCACTAGGAAGCAGACGTATCACCCTATCTCTATTCCCTCTCGGGACTCACCTGACCTCAGAATAGTAGGGATGGAAGAGTCACTGCAATCCCAGTGTGCAGTGGCTGTGATCCTACTTGGGCCTTGGGTGGGCTGTGCAATGGTGGGATGGTCTGTCTGAGCTCTGCTCCCCAACTGCACACCTGTGAAGAGCCAGGCAGCATCTCCCCTACAAGTTTAGTTTCTGCATAGGAGCCATATTCTAGCCTTGATTTGTGGGCAAACCTCCCATTGACAACTATGGGAATTCAGGTGTGGGTAATGTACAGCCTAACTATGCACACAAAGTCATAATTAACAATGTAAACCAGCCCTCCGCAAAAGGAGTTTGACACCTCTGCTTTAGGGCAAAGGTTTCCTCTGAGATCCACATAACAGATTTTGATTCCAGTGCTCTGCTTTCCTGGACCTTGACAGATCATCAATTGTGCAGAACATCAGAATTGGAAACCACTGTGCCCTAAGGGATACACGCTGCCCTCGATACATGCTGCCCTCCGTCCACACTTTCAGCTCTTACTGATTGAGGATCCAGGGAAGGCTATGTATGGCCCTAAACTTTCACCTGGGTTTGATCATTTGAAATCAGTAGAAGCCGGCACAGGGAATGGGAACCTGGAGTGAATGAGCATAACCCTTCTGAGATTCACCACTCCTTTTTCTGAATGGCAATCATGTCTACAGTTGTGCAAAATATTCTTACACAATGTTTTTTTATTAATAGTCTAATTAAGCAAATGGTTTATTATCTCTTCATCTGTGTGACTCCTCTACAGCTAATATACCATGTCATCATTTAGATCCCTATAACAAGGAAGGCTAACCTACAAAGCTAACTGCTTGTCACAGTGTAAGAACTGCTGTCTTCAGTATTCATGTTTTCGAGTTCTGACAAGCGTATCACGAACATTGCTAATTCAGGTGTGTTAGCCCCAGTGTCCTGGCCAACTTCCAGCTTGGGTAACTGCATTCTCCCAATCTAAATCCTCTTTGTGCAACAACATGGGGGACTAGAAACTCTGGGGCTCCTCTCTCCACATTCCTCCTCTTCTGCCTAGTGACTGTGAAGTCCAGTTCAAGGTTGCCATCTTCATATTCAAGCCCTCCAGGGGATTGGCCCTAGCTACGTGAGAGATCACACCACAGCCATGACCTCCAGTGACACCTGTGTTCCACTGGAACAATGAAACTGTCAACCTATAGGAGTGAGCACCAGTGCAGAGCTTTCCTGGGAGTTGGAGCTAGGTTGTGGGACTCCCTCCCACAAGAGATAAGAGCAGCCATGACCTCATTGCTTTCAGATGCAAATGAAAAATTCCTTTCTTCAGATTAACTTTCCCACAACAAGCTCATCACACAGTCTTACACACATGGGAACAAAATTCTGCTACCTTTCAATCTACTCCTGTAGGTGGAAATGGGACAGAGCATTCTTTTTTATCTTTTATTTAACTGGGAGGCACCCAGATCCTATGGTGATGAGGGCTATCAGAGCATATAGAGGAAGAGAGAGAATATTAATTTATTTAAATGTAGATGAGCAACAATAAGTACCTATACAGTTCACTGGGGGTTTCAGAAAATGTAGAACCCACAATAATGAATACAGTGTAATTGGTATATAATGAATACAACTCATAACAATAAATAAAGATGGATATGGTGTTCTTCTTTACTTCCCTTCAAAACAACTCTTTAATGCTGCTGGGTGCTGTGAGACAACAGCTGAGTCCCTTCCCCTCCCCTCATCTTAGTTGGCTGCAATTAAATGGTGGTGCTTACTGTACTTATTATTTAATTAATAAATCCCTGTATCAGACAGGAGTGCAAACTGAAATTCCATGCCCAAACATCTCCGAAGTCTGGAAACACTTGGATAAAGATTGTGTCTTTGTAGCTCAGGCCCATGTTAATAAAATTGCTCATAGTTATAACCGTCTGTTGGAATGGGGCCTAGTTTGTGTGTTATGAAATTAGAGAGCACTAGATGAGTGCTAAGTATTGTTACTCTTATTTCATTATTCTTATTGTACTTAGTTTGTAAAGTGCTCTGGGTTCTTGGGGTTGGAAAGTGCTTTATAAATATTATTAATTATTATTATTGCTATATAATCTATATAATAAGATTCCAGGAATGTTACTCTGTGTGCACTCTGAAGCCTAAAATGTCTGAATCAATGTGAAGCAATGGAAATGGCTACTAGCATGGCTGAGAGCTCTTTTTGTTCAGAATATCACCAGGCTGAATGATCACTGGGTTTTGCAGTCTGTCACCATCCAATTTTTAGGTTCTCAGACATTTTGACTTATGAATTACACTCATGCATTCCACAGCTACAGTAAGGCATGTATTGATGCCATGCCAAGTGTCTTAGACCATTGTGATATCAGAGGTAACTCAAGCAATCACTGCATTTACTCTACAGCTAATTTGCGTGCAACAATTTCATTGGTTGTATAGAGAAGACTGCAGAAATGGCGATTACTTGGCCCAAAATGCCATCCCCAAATGGCCACCTGCCACTTGCACAAATCAACACAAATCTCCCAGAACAAAGTCCCTACACACAAATCAACACAACCACCTCCACAAAAACAGCCAGTATACACAATAACCCCAAATACACCTAGCCCCTCACCAGAGCACACACACTCATTTGCTACCTGCACAAATCCACAAACTCTCCCAGCACTACACAAATCAACACAACCACCCACACAACACTGCAACCAGCACACACATATTAAACCCAAATGTCACTCTGAAGCCTAAAATGCCTGTCAAGTCACCACGAAGAGAGAGAAACAGCTAAAAGCATGGCTAAATTCTCTCTCTTTAGAATATCACCAGGTTCAATCATCACTTGGGTTTGCAATCTGTTATTGTTCAATTTTTAAGTTCTCAATCATTTTTGGCCTTTTTACTCACATAACTTTATGAATTACACCTGTACAACAGTACAGGCTTTCAGCTACTAGTGTAATGATAATTATTAACAGTAGGTCTAATTCTGCCTTTTTTGAATTCAGTCGCAGACCTGCCATTGCCTGCTGGGAGCAGAATTTGGCCTCACATCTTATAACTTGTCTTTTTCTTGTAGATTAAGGCATGCATATCTTAATATCACAATCTAAAATAAACACAAGGTTTTAACTGTACATTTAAAGTGCCTCTGTTTCCCATCACAATTATATATTTGCATGGGATAGACCGGAGGGCAAACAGTTCTGGCACTCACTCAGTGCTTTTGTATATGTAATTCTGTGAAGTAAAAGGACAGTCCCATGCATGACCTGTTCTTCTGGACTCTCCTAAATCAAATTCCAGCCTCAGGTAAATTTTTTTGCTCATGAAATATTTTGGGGGTGTTTTTCACATTAGCTCCTCCACCTCTTACTTTTCTCTGACATGTACAAACTGTTTCATTGGATTCTTAGTATTGACATAAAAATGCAGCTGAGAAAACACTGAAGCTGTTTTAACAACTGCAGTGTTAAGAAGTAAAGTAAACTAGAAAGTAGTTATTACACTAGTAGCTTCCTCTTTAAATCAGTAATGGGAGGGAGTGAGAGAAGTGAGAATATTTGGTAATTAGATTCTCTCCTTCACCCTAATTACATTACCAATAAATCAGCTATGAAGATCTGTTTCTTTTTAGTTTTCTTGAGTTTAGCCCTTGTCTGAGAAGCTGTAACAACAGAGCTGCAGTAAATACGATTAACCTATAGTTAATTACTCTGGTATTTCAACTCTATCCTGTAGATTCCAGGCCCACCACAGGCTTCTCATGCTTAGAAACCGTACCCCCTGCCAAACCCAGGGGAGAGTAGAAACAGAGAGTTCCATATTTGAATGTGGTAAGCTAGTCCATAATTATGTACATTGTTTAAGTAAAAGTGCAGGAGGCTTTACATTAAAGAATAATTTGGCACACAAAAGAGTCTGATGGAAAAAATTAACTTTTCCTTAGCATGCTGCATTGCCCCATATTCTTTCTTTTTATTCTGTTCTTGGTCTGTCTTTTTAGTGTTGTCAAAAGACCAGTGGATTTAAGTTTAGCAAATGCTTCATATAAATTCTGTTCTCCAAACTCTGTAGTTTAGTAATCTTAGAGTCTCACAATTTAAATCTCTTGAGGCTCTGGCATGCCATGTGTGTACTGTATATCTTTTTTTAAAGAAGAAGGAAGGGCATTAGCATTATATACAATCATGTGCTGGTTGTGTACTGTATAGTGACACTTTGTACTTATGTAACACCTTTCAACAAACATTGATTTACAAACATTACTGAATTACACGTCACACCAACTCTGTGAGGAAGGAAGTATTAGCTCCATTTTACAGATGTGCATATGGAGGGATAGAGAAACCTGCCTTAAAAAGAGAAAACAATGAAAAAAGAACCACCAGAAACCACCAGAGACTCCTTATTGTTCTTGGTCTGAACTGAAGTTAGTGCAGAACTATTTCAAAGAAATGTGAAAGATTAACACTTGCCAGTGGATTGCTATTCAACTCTTGAGCTGTTGAAACTGAACTGTTGCACAACACATTGAGCAGCAATGTAATAATGCACTGTATATCATATTTGGCTTACCATGGGATTCCAGGTGAGTTAATAACAGATAATGGCTCTGTAATGGGGTTTACAAACCCCATACTGAGCATGAACAATAAGGGAGAGGAGAGTCATTCCTGCTATTACAGGCAATCAGGCTGACCACACCCCTGTGCAGCTGCTGGAACTTCCAGTTGTTGATACATGCACCCACAGCTATGACCAATAAAGAAAACAAGCCCAACTGTAAAGGGAGGAGACCAAAACAAGAAAGCGAGGCAGAAAGGCCAGGGATAATAAAGGGGCAACAGCTCCATGCCAGGCTGCCTCTCAGAAACTGACAGGCAGAAAAAGGAGATTGCAAGCTCTGGAGTTTAAGGGCTGAAAGACTCAATTTAAATTAAGAGGTTATAGACTGGTCAAATTATAGCTGAATTAAAGGGACTAGTTAGGAAGAAGCTGGAACCCTAGATCAGTGGTGGGCAACCTGTGTTCTATCAGGGTAATCTGATGGTGGGTCGCGAGACAATTTGTTTACATTTGCATGGCCGCCTGCAGCTCCCAGTAGCCACGGTTCGCCGTTCCCGGCCAATGGGAGCTGCGGGAAGCGGCAGCCAGCACATCCCTGTGGCCCGTGCTGCTTCCCGCAGCTCCCATTGGCTGGGAACGGCTAACCGTGGCCACTGGGAGCTGCGGGTGGATGTGCCTGCAGATGGTCAGTATAAACAAATTGCCTGGCAGCCTGCCAGCGGATTACCCTGATGGGCTGCGTGTGGCCCACCACTGCCCTATATAGGCTACACCAAGAGCAGTGGATAATCCCACAATTCACATTTAGGCACTGGTCTCTGATGTATCAATTCAAACACACCAAATTATGACTTTACTACACACAGTCAGATGGGTTACCAGAAAAATCAGTACAAATGGTAAAGAACATAATTTAACAACCCCCCTCCAAAAAAACCAAAACAACAAAAACCTGGTGGATTTAGAGTATTCATACTGAGCACTATTAGACTATCACAGCTTACCTCACAATGCTTTCAAGGCTCACCGGTGCAAAGATTTATGGGCAGAAGGACGAAAACTTTTGTGTTAACACCTAATAAGCTTTTTGGATAAAATACCCATTGAAGTAGTTAATATATATCAGGAAACTGGGACAGAATCAATACTAGGAGAAGGATGCCAAACAGTTACCCCAATATGCAAGTGGGAGAGGAAGGTAGATTTCAAACAGAAAGTGGCTGGCAGCAACCTGCCATGGTGACTGTTGTATCGTCCAGACCAAAGTGTTGACAAGGCCCCAGGGTCAGTCCTACCAAAGGCATGGGAGACATCTCAACAAAACCAAGGAGGACACTGACTCTTTGTTTCTTGAGGACCTCCAGAGTGCCCCAGACAGTAAGCATCTACTAACAGAAGTATTGCATACCCACCCAATCACTGAAAATAAAACCAGGAGCAGTAAACACCGATGGCAAGTGGCAGATCCACCTCAGGGGTTGAATGGGCCACTGGCAAGGAACTGATCTGTGATCTGAGAGCAAGAAGTGCCAATGTGACCAGGAAGCCACTGATGTCCATAGACTGTCATTATTAAGGAATGTCCCATAAGAGGAAAAACAGTCCTCTCATCTGACAGGGGTTCCCATCACCTGTACTGAGCTCGGTTCTAGACATTTTTATTTGTATGAGATTGTGATGGTTGTTCTTGACTGATGTTATATTTATTTGCATTTGATTTTTAAAAGAGGGTAGTGGGGGACGAGGCTTAGATGTAAGAGTAGCCACTGGAGACAGGTGTTATCAACCCATGCCATGTAAGAGGGATATAGTTTTCTGTAGCCCTTTTCCACATCACATATCTCTTACCAGCTCCTCTCCAGCATCTCACAGACTGGCTAGCACAATGAAGTACTGGTCTATGACTCAGGTTCCTAGATGCATCACAATACCAATAAATAATAATAATATTACAAATACTACCAAAGATCAGCAATTTTTCAGTTCTGAATTGCAGGCTGAAAGATTTTAGAGACAAATATTCAGAATGGCCCCAAGTGGGTGTCCCCTTCTATGCTCATAAATTGCTGGTGCAAACAATTAAAGTGTAGATAACTTGCCCATCTAGGTACCTGATTTGCAGGCACAAAAAATACAGACCCATGTCTGGAACTCTAGCCTGGGAACATTCATTCATGGTCACTAGCAGAGATTTTCAGTTTGTCCCTGCCAGACCTGGCCTTGACAGCAGCAGTAGGCTCAGACATGACCATGCTAATGAGAGAAGATGCCTATCTGCTTAAGGGACATCTTGATTGCAGCCAAATAAAAAAAACTCTGAAAACTGTCTCTCTCACATTTACCAAAAGCACTGGAATTCATGATAAACACAGAAAAATCCATTCTAGCCCTCTTTCATGGCTTAGCTTGCCTGGGATTTACAGGGAATGCCACATTCCCTGACTCTAAATGTTCCCTTGTCCAAAAGGGAAACCATTACAGGCATATTGGGAGATGATGTCAGCCCTTCTGCCACACAGATGTATTTAGCAAGGCAGCTGGGGACCCTGATAGGTTTGGTCCCTGCCTTTATCATGTCCAGTCTCAATTACAGAGGTCTACAAAGTTGCTTGATAGAGGCATAGAGAAATATGGAACCAGGTAGGTATCAGCTGTGAGCCTGTCTCAGTCTGTTTTGGCTAGACCTATTGTGAGGGACAAGAGCCTGCTAGATCCTCACCCCTTTCTGGACTTGGTGCGTCCAGAAATTTTCAAGATGAATGCCTCAAGTTTGGTGCCTCTTTTGGACAACAACAGGAGTGAATTGTGGAGCTTGTCAGAGGTTCCATTCAGCATAAACATCATGGAGCTCCGAGCAGTCTGGGGAACTCGAGGCTCTTCAGGCTACAGAAGTACAGGTATTGTCAGACAGCTGCACCATGGTGTCTTCTTTCTCCCAAGGTGGGTGGCTGTGGGGGTGCTGGGGCAAGGAACCAGTTCAGAGTCAAGGACAATTCTGGCCATACAAATGTAGCAGTTCTAGTCAGAGCTGACCTAGTTATTTCAAGGTGGGTCAATTCTCATTTTATTTTATTTATTTGGGTTTGAATCGATTAACACAGAAGAACACCTATCCCAGGTGTCATCAGTTAAATAGATAATATAAAAATCATTACAAACTCAGTGACTAGCACATTTCCACTTCCCTGCTGCCCCTACATACCCACCACCAGTCAGCAGAAACATATTGAGAATCATATAAACATCTCCTCATCCTTCAAATTTTCCCCTAACACCTCAGCTTCCTCAGGCATCCCCAAACAGATGAGTGCTCCTCTCCCCAAATGTAGCCAACTATGGTCACATCACCATTCACAGGGATGGCCTGAGGAATTTAAGGAGGGATGCAAGAGACCTTGGTTCTCAGTCCTGTTCCAGGTCCATTACCTCAGGCTGCTTCTCCTGTCATTGTATCAGAGGCTACAGTGGCTGTTTAGCATAGGAGCCAGCTCAGATTGGCCTGATGTTCACACACTTTTTGGGTTGGAGGGCTCTAGCTAACTGTCACAGACCAGAGGGAAGAAGAAAAATTTCGATGAAGGACATTGGGGCAAACCCTTGCCTTTATGAAAAGTGCACTGGCATCGTTAACAAAGCAGACCAAACCTCTATTTTTAAGATTCCAGCTAAAAGATTCAAAACCCTGTAAACTGCACAGTAATCAATGAATCTAACTTACTGGACTGAGGGGCTGAGCTGAGTCTCTGGGTTCCAGGAAGATCAGGCATTTCAAATCTGATGCATAGTCTACTAAGAAGCCCCTCTGGCAGGTGGGGAAGAAAGACTGTAATATAAACGTCAGTACTGCAGATGTCATACTGTGGGCATGGGAAGATCCTCGAGAGATAGAGTCTATTTGAAAAGAACTGTGCCATAACAGCTTAAATCCAGGTACTGTCCCTGAATTTCTGTGATTGCACTGAAATTGTAGGAAACACAGGATATGTTTTGTGCTGCTGATGCCCCATGCAATTCCAATGATTTTAATGGTAATACACGGGTTGTAAGTCAGCACAAAATTTGGCCCATTATCTGACTATTTTCTTTAACGTTTGTTCTCTAAACGCAAATATGCAAAACTGTCATGAGAAAAGGAAGCTTGGGATATTTTGTCGAGAGGTCAGAGGTCAGTCCCCGTCTTAGACTCATTGTCTGTCATGGTATGTACAGTATGTGTCACTTTTCAAGTACTTAATATACAATGTTCTAGGAAAAGGCAGGAACATTATGTCTGATCTTAAACATGTGAAAACCTGGGTATTATTTATATGCAGAGTGAGGTCAAATATGATAGTATGCAGATCAAACCATCTAACATTGTTAAACAAATAAAAGATAAATAGATTTTAAAAAAAATTAACGGATGTGCCAGCCACATTCTACTACTTTTCTGCTGCCGCGACTATCCCAGTGTAAGTGGAGAACAGTATTTGTTAGTAATTTCATCTTCACCTCTTCTACAGAACATTGCATAGAGTCCAAATTCTTTTCCCCCCCTAACAAGAAACATTTAAAAATAAGATAATCAGAACTGTTATAAATAGCATATATCTAGTGCTACTTACCTACCATACAGGAGAGAGGTTCCCATGTTTCTGATGGGGGTGATTTGAATTTTACAAAATGCTATAGGGAGATAGCTTTTTGAGCAGGGATGTGAGAACTAGCCAAAATGAGGTAGCAACCAATTCTAGGCATGGTGACGTGGATAAGTCTTGGTGGGGAGGCTCCCCACAGGGCATTCCTGGGATCAGTTCTTGGTGGGTTGGGCAGGGATCTTTCACCTCCTGCCCAAGAGAAGTAGACAGCAGTTCTGCCCCCCAAATTCATAGATGCCCTGGTGTATGCAGCAGGCCAGGGCCATCTACACAGAGGCATCTCTGTGCTATTTCTAGAGTCTCCTGTTCCCAAACTGAGCAGCGCAGTTGGAGATGACTTTTCAAGTAATCCCCAGCTGGCAGCTGCCCCAGGAGCCCTCTTTAAGGAAGGTTTCCCAGAGCAGTTATGCACTAAATTAACTTCTCTCAAGCTGTTTCACTACGGCAGCCCTCAGCCCTGTTTGTGGCTATCTGCAACCCTAGTGGCAACTCCACAGAAGACTGTCTAGGCTAGGGCAGTGGTAGAACTCAAGGTGGGGGAAGAGCTGTGTGCTGGGACCATCTGCATTCTTTCGATTGGAGAACCCAATGGTCATGCACAGTGCCATGTGCTCCAAGAAGCCAGCTGGTTGGGCGGCTCCCCTCTGACTCTCTTTGGGAGGTGAAGCCTGCACTGTGCTCCAGCAGGTTTTGGCCCACTTTAAAGCCTTCTCTTCAACAGCAGCTCAGGAAATGAACAGACACACACGTACCTTCTCCTAAATTACAAGGAACCTCATGGTAATACTGCCCCGGAATAAAGATTTCCTATCTTGGGTCTTGGCCATGTTCATCTCTGGCATAAACACTCTCCCTTTGACAACAAATGCACATTATACAGTCTTTGGTTTTTTAATTCCTTCCTTTTTTAAATTATCTGGTAGCTCTTTGGGGCAGGGACTGTCTTCTGCAATGTATTTGTACAGCACTTAACATATTCGGGCCCCAATCTCATTTAAGGCCTATAAGCACTTCTAAAATACAGATAAAAGTCTAGTAACAGTATTGCTCTGAGAGGCCTTGCCAAGTCTCTCATACACCTGCTGAGAGCCAACATCTTCAAGTCCCTGGCTCTGGCCATGTCTACACTTACCGGGGATCGATGCTGCTGTGATCAATGCACTGGGGGTCGATTTAGCGGGTCTAGTGAAGACCCACTAAATCACCTACAGATTGCTCTCTCGTTGACTCGGAACGAGAAGCATCAGGTAAGTCGACAGGAGAGCATCTCCCATCAATGCAGTGCAGTGAAGACACCGCAGTAAGTCAACCTAAGCTACGTTGACTCCAGTTATGTTATTCATGTAGCTGGAGCTGCGTAACTTAGGTCGACTTACCCCGGTAGTGTAGACAAGGCCACTGTCTTTTCTAGATCTTTTATAGTTAATCAAGATTACCCTTCCCCCCACCCCGAAAGACTGGCCACGGCAGTTGAAGGGACTTTCCTTTTTGCTTGGGATGAATGAACCATTTTGGTTGAAATAAGAACTGGCCTATCCCTTTGTAGAAGCACTGAAGCAAACTAAAGCAAAATATTTTTGGTATCTAGAACCTGTCTGGTTGACTTCTTTGCTTTTTGACTCCTTTCCTGTGCTGGTGCTGCTGTAGCTCCCCGTCTTTCAGACACTGAACACAATCTTATTATGTACATAATGTGGGCCCAGTTTTGGGCTCCACCATAGCATAAAAAGGCTGCAAATCCAGCTCAGCTGAACCTTAGAGCTCACCCGAACCTTAGAGCTCACCCCCAATACAGGGGGCGGATAGCATGAGGCCAGTTCCACCTTGCACAGCACACTATGCTCTGCCTGTAGGCAACCGTTGTAAATTAGAGCAGCTCCTGGACTCCCACTGGCTCCCTGACCAGACCCAAGTCCGGGAGGTGCAAAGGTGATGTAAAGCCATCTTTTCCCCTTCCCCTCCTGAGCTATATGTATCTTCTGAGAGGTGCTCACAGAATCTGGCTCAGTATCTGTTAGTGTATGGTGGTACAAGTTTGAAAGGAATACAGCCTATACTGCCAGAGATTAGTGGTTTTGTATAATAACCAACACTGACCTCACTAGTCAAACAAGGATGAAGCCATGGCAGTATAACTCCCCTTCACCTTAGGGAAGTAGAGTGGACATTGCAGAAACAGACATTCTGCCTTTAGATCAGATTGTGGTAAATTTCTGAACATTGCCCATTGGGAGCCCCATAGCCTGAGCTGTTGCTATTTACAGACAGCTTGTCAGGGCTGAGAAAACACCACATGTACCACATGTGGTAAGGGCATGTGAAGGATAGCAAAAAGGCATCTGTTTCTATCCAGATAGAGATGCATGACAAAGTCTACTTTGGTAAATATCTACCATAGACTCATAGACTTTAAGGTCAGAAAGGACCATTATGGTCATCTAGTCTGACCTCCTGCACAACACAGGCCACAGAATCTCACCCACCCATTCACCATGATGTGAGAGGGTCTCTGAATTCCTGTCATCACCCAAAAGTAAATTTCAGATGCTTTTATGAGAAAAGCATCCTCAAACCTGACTTAAAGAGCTGCTTGAGGATTCCCTTGGTAGGGGGAATAAAAAGGGCTGGCTGGGGCACCAGTCCCTGACTGATGGACCAACTCCTTAGGGCTCTGGGCAGCCTATCTGGGACCAGGCTGTTGGGCAGTGGCCTCTGTCTCAGGGGAACATAAAGGTGGCTTAAAGACATCTTTGCCCTCCCATCCAATTCTGCACTAAGCATAGCCTTGGCTGGAGCAGAGAATCTAGCCCTGAATTTCTAAGAATGACTTAAATAGCAAAATCTGTAAGAGCAAGATAAAGACCTTTCATTCATATAGCATCTTTGGCCTTAGCTTGGGCCCTTGTCTCCTCTCATGATGATTACGGATTGTGCCGTTAGTCCTTATCACTTAATAAATATTGAAATACTATCTGGAAATGTGAATTCATCTGAAAACAGAATAGAAAAAATTCCCACTGAAAACGATCCTTTAAGAATTCAATGTCACCCTGCTAGATACTCAGTGATGCCCTAATCTTTGAACTTAACTGAAAAAGTGTGAATCTTGTGACTGATAATAGCAATGTCATTATTTTAAAGATACAAATGTTTAATGTACAATAACGAGTCACATAATGGATGTCCAAATGAATGATGTTTTCCTCAGTTTTACATTCCCAGAGGCACAGAAAGTATTGGTCACTTTGACACAGTAAGCAGCCAGGCAATTACAATGACATACTCTAAAAAGAGGAGATTTTATTCAAGAAAACACATTTAAACAGGCCCAGAAATACCCTGTATTTTCCATCTCTGTCTTGAAATGCATTCAGTTTCCCTCCAACCCATGGAACACACATTAAGTTAGGATGCAGAGTTCATGACAATGGGTCTTGGTTAGCTTATTCTTCAGTATAGCAAAACAAGCATACAATTTGAATGAAAAAAAAACACAACAGGAAGCAGGCATGCATAAAGGATTTCTTCTTTCCATGGAAATACATTGATTAATGAAATCTAGTATGAAGGGGGTGTCATGCCCTTTAAATATTAGATTTCATTATACTTAATAGATAGTAGGCTTCTGAAAGGGGATACCTCACCTCTGCCTGCTCTTATGGACACAAATATTTCATGTCCTTGCAGTGATCAAAGATGCAAATGCCTTGTGTAACCGAATCACTGACCTGGGTGAAGCATTTTCCTGGACAAATATGTTCTCAGGCAAGAGCCTCTACTGATACAGGGGACAGCTGTCCTCAGGGGAAATAGCAGGTGGGAGGAGTAAGCAGTCAAGGGTGACCTGTCTTACACTGAGCCAACCATCTGTAGTATCCCTGCTTTCAAAGGCTAGTATCAGCTACTGTGGATCTTCTGGGTGACCTGCCTTTTCTTTCCAGTGGTGAAGGTAGAAAATGAGTGCCATGTTAGTGCAGGTGATAAATAACTCTGCTGGTTAATAATAAAGGAAAAATACCTATTAAATGTAGTTGCTTATAATTAGGAAACAGTAAAAAATGTGTTTATATAGAGATAATTGAAGATGAATTCATCTTCAGTATAAAAGAAAATGATTCTTTTGTAATGACTGTATGGTGTACACAGTCTGACTGGCTATATACAGCCGTAATATGACTAAGGTCTGATTCTTCTCCTACACTAATGTAAATCAGGAGCAACCCATTGAAATCAATGGGGTTATAGCCGTGTAAATGTAATGAAAGAGTGGAATTAAGCCTGAGGAGAAGACACCTAATTTGATTTCCACCAAGGATTATTTCTCTCTTCTCTCTGCACTGCAATGAAACAAGCAAGGAACTGAGCTCCGTATTTGGTGCTGAGAAGAACAGATCTGTTACAATGCTAGCTGTGGAAAAAATCTGGTGTGTGGGAAAGAAAAAATAATCCAACTGTCAAGGCAATTCTGTGTTCAAATCCCACCCTAGCCAGATTATGTGTCATATGTCTCAACATACTGAAAAGGAAGCTGAGATTTTAGAAGCCCTGAATGCACAAACTAAAAACATTAGCAAAAGACTGGTCGACAGAACTCATGAGATCCAGGTTCTATTTATATCTATCTACACTTGCTCTGTGACCATGGGCACGTCACTTAGGGTTAAATTCCAGGGGTGGCATGTTTGTAGAAATTTTGGTGGTGTCCAGAACCCACCCCAAACTCCACCCCCCACCAGCCTAAGGCTCTGGGAGGGAGTTTGGGTCAGGGGAGGAGGTCTGGGGTGTAGGCCCCTGGCCCAGGGCAGGGGATTGGGGTGCAGAAGGGGTGCAGGGTGCAGGTCCTGGGAGGGAGTTTGGGTGCAGAAGGGGTGAGAGGTTGAGCTCTGGGACGGAGTCTGGGTGGGGGAGGGGGTCTAGGGTGCAGGCTCTGGGATGGAGTTTGGGTGCTGAGTGCAGGCTCTGGGCTGGGGAAGCAGGTGGGGGTGCGGGAGGGGGTAAGGAGTGCAGGCTCTGGGACTGAGTTTGGGTGTGGGCTCTGGGCTGGGGCAAGGGGTGGGAGTGCAGGAGAGGGTGAGGGGTGCAGGTTCTGGGACGGAGTGAGAGCTGTGGGGTATGGCGGAGGTTGGAGTGTGGGAGCTCAGGGCTAGGGCATAGGGTAGGGGTGCAGGGGGTGAGGGCTCTGTTTGGGGCTGGGGATGAGGGGTTTGGGGTGTTGGAGAGGCTCAGGGCTAGGGCAAATGGTTGGGTGAAGGGAGCTGAGGGCTCTGGCTGGGGGTGTGGGCTCTGGGGTGGGGCAGGGCTGGGGATGAGTTTGGGGTGCAGGCAGGCTGCCCTGGGGCTGAGGCCAGAGAGGAGGACTCTCCTCAGCCCTCTCCCCGCTGGCAGCAGTGAGCTCTGGGGGAGGCGCCCCCCCTCTCCCCCAGCAGCACATTCACCCTACACCACTGTCACTGCATGTGCTCCTAGGGCCCCTCTCAGGTCCAGAAAACCCCCTCACCTCCCATCTGGTGGGTGCCAGGGGGGAGGTTGCCATCACATGTGCACCTCCTCCCCTGCTGCTGCTCCTCACTGTCGCCTCACTGGGGTGGGGGTTGGGGCTTCCCCTTGCCCAGCGTGGGGCGAGTGATGACTGTGGGCAGGGAGTCCCCCTGTGCTGGTGGAGGGTCCCGCCAGAAAAAGGAAAGGACCTCTGAGGTGGAAGGACAGGGGCAGGACAGCGTGCCCTGGCATTGGTAGATGGTGGGCGCTAGCACCCTGCGGTGGCAGTTGATGCTGGGAGCCAGAAGAGCGAAGTCAGCATGGAGCTGCAGGGGAGAACTCCACCAGAGAGGTCCTTTGGGGCCATCTGCCTGTCCCAAGTCAGGGTAAAGGAGGAGGGTTGGGCGTGGGGCTAGCAACTCCACCCCTTAAAAAATCAACTTGCTACAGAAACGCCAACAATAGAGATAACAGAGACTTTTAGCCTGGAAAAAGAAGGGTCTTCAACTCGAAGACGCATGACGCTGGGTGGTGAAAGCCGCGAGGAAGCCACTAAGCCGATTACCCTTCTTGCAACCAGGAGGATTACCATCGGCACATGGAACGTGAGGACCATGTATGAGTCAGGAAAGACGGCGCAGGTTGCAGCAGAGATGAGGAGCAACAACCTGACCCTACTAGGCATCATTAATAGCTGCCTCAGAAGGATTCTCCAGATCCGCTGGCCAGACACCAACAGTAACATCCACCTCTTGGAGAGGACCCGTCAACTCCCAGCAGAAGGAGAAGGTGGGGCTGGATAGGACATATACTACGCAAGCAGCCAACTAACATCACTAGACAGGCACTGCGGTGGAACCCCCAAGGCAAGCGGAAAAGAGGTCGTCCTAGAAACACCTGGTGACGCGACCTTCAGGCTGATAGCAAAAAAATGGGCTATACCTGGAACCAGCTAGAGCAAATGGCCCAGGATAGAGGACTCTGGAGATCTGTGGTTGGCGGCCCATACCCCGATTGGGGTGACAGGCATGAGTGAGAGAGAGAGTGCAGGGGAGAGGCAGGGACGCTCAGGGACCCTGGGAGGTGTGCGGGGAGCAGCAAGTGCTGGGGGACACTCAAGGGAGGTGCGGGGAGAGCCCGGGCACCACGGGCCCATATAACTCGCCACCCCTGCTAAATTCTGATACCTGAACTCATGGTGAATAGTACTTGACTCCATAAAGAGTCTCACTAAAGTTGATGACATTACTCATGGACTAAGCTGCTACTCAACTTGTGTATCTTTGGCATGAAAATCTTACCCATAAACTTTCAGTGCCCGTCTCTGTAAATTGAAGGTAATAATACACATTCATCAAGCATTTTGGGATGCACTAGATGGGCTTGATCCTGTTGCTATTCAAGTCAATAGAAAAACTCCCATTAACTTTCATGGCACACAATTAAGTCTTATAAGAACAAAGTATTATTATTATTTGTGACACTCCAGAAGACAAAATTAAAGCCCTCTAATTAAGCAACATTACAAAATTAGTCTGAACTTGAAAAAATCTCAAATTGTTGTTTTTAGCAAGCAAAGTTCCAGTGATCCAAAAAAAAAAAAAAATCCTGGTTTTAGCTTTGTTACCGAAGGCTAAAATGATTTCCTATGTATATTTTATAAGAATATTTATTTTGTTTATAGGCCAGCAGTAAGGATACTTTTTTCCTAATAAGCTCATGTCAAAACTCCAAAGTGAGTTTCTCATAACTGTAGCCTAAAGGATATATTTTGTAAAAATGAAAAATGAACATATTATTTTTATATCAATAGTGCAGAGCATTGATCAATGCAAAACAGCAACGTTTCTTCACTTCCACCATTATGAGAGTCAGGTTGCCCGGTCTGGGCAATGTGCTAGGATTCTATCTTTAATATGGAGCTTTCAACTGCTGGGGCTACAAAATGACTCTCTGACAGCCAGCCATTAATTACCATCATCTGAGTCTAATTCATTCATCCCTTTCCCTCTCATGTAGAGGGACAGCTAGGGCTGAGGGCACTCAGGGAAATGTAGGCATGATTCCATATTCTTTATGCAGAGAGTGCTGCCTGCTACTTTGTTGGTTGCAGTGGCTTTAATTGAATTGGCTTGCCAATAAAGCTGTTGTCATTCAGTAAGTGAATTTGTTGTACTACTCTCACCACAGCTGCTGCATACAACCAGGCATTTCCTGAAGGCAAGCCAACCTTGCACTATCCTGGCTTGAGCTTTTTTTCAGTTGATCCACAATGCATTGCATAATATCCTTCAGGTATTTTTTCCTCTGGACCCGATCCTGCGAGGTGCTGAGCAGCTTCAGCCCCTCTTGACATTAATGAGAATTGAAACTCTGTTTTGTTTAAGTCATTGCATGAAGTACACTGCACATCAGGAAACTGGACTCCTTTGCACACTTCATCTAGCCCCCTTCTGACCTAGAAGGGGTTCACAGGGGCCTGCATTATAATAATACATCAGAAGGGTGGGATTGGCTGTCCAGTCAGCACACTCAGTGCACGTGCTTTTTCAATTAACAGTCAGACTCTGACCTTTGTTACTCAGCGCTGGTCATAATAGAACATCATTGTTTCTCATTGTAAAAATAAATACAGAATATGACAGTTAATATATTTTACTAGTCAGACGCTCCCATTAAGAAGTCAAGCAATATTGATAAAATGTACAGGGGTTTATTATACTGTGTGTAGGCTGTTTGACCAAAAATATTCTAAATTTCTACAGTTTATTTAACATTAGGAAAGATGGGGAGACTGATTTATGAAGGCTGTAAAGTGATATTGAGATTGAAGTAAAATATCTAACGGTCTAAAAAAGCATTACCTTTATTTGCATTATAACACATGGTATGAGCATATGCGTGACACTTCAGGAAACTAGGCTACAAGGCAGCTTTCATTTATTCAGCTTCACCTTAGAGATGGACTTGAACCAAAGTTCCTGACCTGAACACCCTCATCCTCTCAGGAAACTGAGATCTGAACATTATAACTGGGCTTTTTCTCTTGAATGAGCAAAACCTCAGATCTCAGCACCCCTGAACTCTGGGGAAGTTTGGATGCAGACCAAAACTTTGTGGCTCAGGTCCAAATCTATTTCAAATGAATGAAATTTCCCTCTTTTGTTGAACTATACCCAAATGGTGTGAATTACCCAGAGGTGAATTTTTGTTTACAGATTTTTTTGGTGACAATATAAAACGTAAGACTGAAGCCTGAGTGGTTTGTTCATTACATTAGATCCCCCAGATTGAATAAATATACAATCTAGGAATATAGACACTTTGGGTATTCTGAGCCCAGTTCTCAAATCAAGTAGCTAAAAGTTAGGTACTTAAATAGCCCTTTATAAGCATTGAAGTGCTGTTTCAAGTGCCTAAATCACTTAACGTGAATCAAATGCTGGTTCCTAAATCAAACCATTGAAAGGCCCAAATCAGCACTTAGTTACCTAACATTGGTATTTAAGTGCCTATCTTCAGGCACCCAAGCTTGACAATTTGCCCCATCCTTGTTTATATCATCTGGATACCAGTGAATGAACAGAGGCTTATGGCAACATTTGTATTTAGTGATTATTATCAATCTTGAATATGTACTGACTGGAACTGGCAAAACTCCCACTGACTTCAGTGATTGCACTCCAGGTTTTTACTGGTGGTGAATTCAACCAACGAGCAATTTCCATTTGCCTTAAGGACAGCAGAACAAGAAGCAAATTGCGTGCACTTACTTTTACTTTTAAAATGATGTGAAGTTATATGCAAATTAAGTGTGACCTCAGGCCTGTGGCAAGTTGCCAAGGAAGCCCATGGTGAGTTAAAGAGTGGGCACCCCAGCTGAAATGCCAGTCTTTAGACAGTGTGCCTTTCAACACTGCACACAAAAGATTCATGGGAATGCTGCTAGGAAGCCAGGTATGGGTTAGCTCTCAATGGTCACAATACAGGGTGCAGGATACATTCAGCCAAGGCCACCATTTCCCACTCTGTTTTTGTTGTCTCCATGGGCCCCAGGGGGACCACTCATGACAACAAGGTTTGTGGCATTGCGTTCTGTGTTTGCATCCATTAGCAGCATAGCCCTGATCCAAAGCCCAGTGAAGTGAATGGGAGTCTTTCCATTGATTTATGGCTTTGGATTAGGCCATAGTAAGAAATGCAGGGATAATTTTAAATAGACAGGAACTGTGTTTCCATTGCTATTGTTTATATTAGGAAGGACACTTTAGATTTTGTATTTTTGCTCAGCTACTATTAATTCTTTCAGTCCTGGTTCAAGCAAATCCATGGTTTCCTGCAAACCAATTGTTTGTGCTCTGCCCTGATGGGAAAGCCTAATTTAAGTGTGTAGCTTTCTTGTAAACCCTGTACTCTACCATGCCAGGTGGCAGATGAGAGACAGAATAGGGAAATAAGCAACATGTCCAGAACTGCACAAATAGTGTGTGTACATGCTTGTGGAGATTGCTAGGAGGATAGGGGAGCAAGATTACCTGTTAGACTAGAGGAATAGAGGGACGTGTGACATGACCCATCCAGGGCAGTGGCATAGAATGAATAATAGAATCATAGCATATCAGGGTTGGAAGGGACCTCAGGAGATCATCTAGTCCAACCCCCTGCTCAAAGCAGGACCAATCCCCAACTAAATCATCCCAGCCAGGGCTTTGTCAAGCCTGACCTTAAAAACCTCTAAGGAAGGAGATTTGACCACCTCCCTAGGTAACCCATTCCAGTGCTTCACCACTCTCTGAGTGAAAAAGTATTTCCTAATATCCAAACTAAACCTCCCACACTGCAACTTGAGACCATTACTCCTTGTTCTGTCATCTGGTACCACTGAGAACAGTCTAGATCCATCCTCTTTGGAACCTCTTTTCTGGTAGTTGAAAGCAGCTATCAAATCCCCTCTTTCTTCTCTTCTGCAGACTAAATAATCCCAGTTCCCTCAGCTTCTCCTCATAAGGCATATGCTCCAGCCCCCTAATCATTTTTGTTGCCCTCCGCTGGACTCTTTCCAATTTTTCCACTTCCTTCTTGTAGTGTGGGGCCCAAAACTGGACACAGTACTCCAGATGAGGCCTCACCAATGCGAGGGGAATGATCATGTCCCTTGCTCTTCTGGCAATGCTCCTACTTATACAGCCCAAAATGCCGTTAGCCTTCTTGGCAACAAGGGCACACTGTTGACTCATATCCAGATTCTCGTCCACTGCAACCTCGAGGTCCTTTTCTGCAGAACTGTTGCCTAGTCACTTGGTCCCTAGTCTGTAGCAGTGCATGGGATTCTTCCATCCTAAGTGCTGGACCCTGCACTTCTCCTTGTTGAACCTCATCAGATTTCTTTTGGCCCAATCCTCTAATTTGTCTAGGTCCCTCTGTATCCTATCTCTAACCTCCAGCGTTTCTACCATTCCTCCCAGTTTAGTGTCATCTGCAAACTTGCTGAGGGTGCTATCCATGCCATCCTCCAGATCATTAATGAAGATATTGAACAAAACTGGCCCCAGGATTGACCCTTGGGGACTCTGCTTGATACTGGCTGCCAACTAGACATGGAGCCATTGATCACTACCTGTTGAGCCCAATGATCTAGCCAGCTTTTTATCTACCTTACCGTCCATTCATCCAGCCCATACTTCTTTAACTTGCTGGCAAGAATACTGTGGGAGACCGTATCAAAAGCTTTGCTAAAGTCAAGGAATAACATGTCTACTGCTTTCCCCTCATCCACAGAGCCAGTTATCTCATCCTAGAAGGCAATTAGCTTAGTCAGGCATGACTTGCCCTTGGTGAATCCTGATCACTTTCCTCTCCTGTAAGTGCTTCAGAATTTATTCCTTGGCGAGAGACGAGCAGGAGTGGAGTGAGGAGGCAGGAGGTGAGTGGGGGTGGGGTGACGAGGTGAGCGGGAGTGGGGTGAAGAGGCGAGCAGCTGGCAGACAGGGGGGAGGAGTTGGGGGGGAGGAGGTGGGCAGCAAGGCGAGAGACGGAAGGGGCCCTGGCAGAGGAGTGAAGAGGTGAGCGGAGCACCACCAGTCACCAGGAGTTCTCGCGGTGGGCAGGGGGGTGTCTGCAGCAGGGGAGTGAGGAGGTGAGCGGTGGGTGGGGGAGTGAGGAGGGACACAGGAGGCGAGCAGTGGGCAGGGGGTGAGGAAGTAAGTGGCAGGTGTATGGGCAGTGGGTGGAGCCCCCCTTTGGGGCTGGGGCTCCGAGACCTCCTGCGTCGAAGAAGCCCCATGTGCCCTCCCACCATGGCCGGAGGAGCTCCAGGCTGGACGAAGCCCTGAGACCTGCTCCCCCCACACCTGCCTGGATGAGCTCTGGGCTGACTGAAGCCCAGAGCTCCCCATCCCCCTCGTCCAGAAGAGCTCTGGGCTGGCTGAAACCTCGAGCCCCTCAACCTGCCTGGAGGGGCCCCAGGCCACCCACAGCCATGCTTCCCTTCTCCTCCACTCCCCAAACCCAAGCCACCCAGATATGTTTTTCATTATTATTTGCACTTTTATTTTGTAAAAGCATTTTTAAATTTACTTCAAAGTTGTTATACAGACAACCACTTTTACCAAAAAAGTAAAAGAAAAAATAATAAAAAAGACAAGACCGTGCAAAGCACCTTATTTGTGTTTCTATTCTGTTAGGTCCAGTAAAGAATAGAGATAACTGTGCATGATTTTGATTATTGAGTTTGCAAAAAAAACAAACAAAAAAACCAACCCCAAACCTAACATAAATAAGTTACAATGATTTGGATGTATATATGTGCATATTACTTTATTAACTATAGGAAAAATAAATAATTTTAGGAAAAAGTATAAGTGCAGCCACCAGCAAGAGTTGATGGCCACACTCTGAGGCCACCAAAAAATTTGTTGCGAGAACCCCTGGAATAGTGTATATATATTAGAGATAGTCTGTATAGTCTATATGGAACATTTTCACATGCCTACTTTCCTTAGAATGTTAGAATTAACCTTTCAAAGCCCCAAACTATTTTTAAAAAAATAAATACTTATTGATTTCCAGGCCTTTATCTATCATGATTTAGGAAAATGATCAAAACATGCTGACCTTCTGTTCATAGGATCAGATTCTTCAAAGGAAATACAGATAAAAACACTATTTTCTGAGGATTTAGAACATAGGGCTGCAAAGGTGAGACATAACAACAACATTCAGAAAACATTATCTAATGGGAGCAAACATGCAAGGGAAGCCAGGATCTAAGAAAAGCCATGATAACAATATTGAACCCACGGCCATATTTAATTTCTTCTGTTTCTACTTGGTGAGCTCCATTTATTCCTTAGTGTATTAGGCAAAACAAAAAGTATATATGAAAATCAAACATGGAATCTCAGAAAAGAGAAGAAAAATAAAGTGACTGTTCACATTGTTAAACTAGTTTGTAGCTAAGTGAATGGCTGTTGTTGAGGCAATGGAAGTCACATTGTGAAATCCCGGTACAATCTAATGACGATATTAAAATCTCCCTTTATAGAAAGTGCCAAATTTGTGTAAGAAACATAAAACTAAAAAAAATGTTACTTTTTACTTTGTGTTGTTATGATCCATAATATTTAGTCTCAGTCCGTTATCCACCAATAATACTGCTATTTTGACACTAATTACCAGTATTCTTGCTGGTGCTTCTGTTGGGTGGCATGTACTACTTACTGCTGCTATATGGTGGATAAACATAGTGGTGGATCTACTGGCTCTATCATGCTTCTTACTGACCCATTTATGTCCTGCCTCACCAAACCTCACTACACACTGACATGTAACAACTTTGGAATCCATCTGGCTGAAAAGTGCCATATAAATATAAGGTCATTAGCATTTATGAGTATCTGATCCATAAAAGTACATTCATTTCTCCCACAACTTCTGATATGGAGCATCAGTTTTGCCACACCTTGTTATTTTGTTTGATGTCAAGTTTGGTGCCAAATGGTCTTCATGTCTCTGCTAGCCAGAGGATGGTTTAGATGCTAAACACCCCATCCAAAACTTTTCTTAAGGAGTAATTAACTGTGTGGGTGGCAAAGTGTCCTAAGGCCCGAGTTTGCATTTTGTGCAAATGAGCACTCCTTTGTTGTTCAGATAGCATTGAAAATAAAATCTTCAGAGCCCAGCAGAACAGTGGCAAATGTTGATGAGGAGTTTTGAAATAGCATGAGAGTGAGTTTTATTACATGCTATTTAACTGTTACTGGAACTACAGGGCTGGCACATATTAAATGATAACAGTAGGCTTTTGTTCAGCTTTTCTAAGAAGAGATTTAAATGTTAGCTAATAAACCCTAGCTATATGAAACAGCTGTAACAGTAGTAATGGAACCTGTGTTGTTATAAACGTATTTAGGTAATACATTGTAACAGGTGTGAACATACCTGCTACCAAGCAGCTGCATCTCTGGTTAACGAATGAAATCCTAGTCCCACTAAAATCAATGTAAACTTTGCCATTGTCTTCAATGTAATTAACTGGCTCAGATTTTCAGAAGATATACTATGTTTCTTTCTGTGCTGTATGCACTCCAAAATTTGTGCCTGCACTTTTGCACCTGCACTTAATTGTAGTCTTATATCCTACCACTTACACAGTTAAGCATCTGCAATTAGGTACTTCAGGCTGGATTTTTACTTTAGGCACAGCCTTGAGCAAGGGGTAGTGCATAAGCTGTTGCACCCCTGGACTATTCCTGGGGAGCCTTGTGATTCAGTGTGTGATGTCTGGCCATGCTTTCATTCGCCTCTCCCTGAAATGAGGAGTAAGAGGTGAGGAACTGTGCCTCAGAGGTGGGTCTCTGAGGCTATGTCTACACTGGACTTGTTAAGATCAGGAGGCTTGGGGAGCAGAGCTATTATGACCATTTCTAGTATAGGTACCCTCCAACTGTCCATCAAACTTGTAACACTGTATTGAAGGAACACTCTTGGATTTACTAGACTTGGGCAAATTCTGCCTGTTGATTGGCTTACTCTCAGGTAGCGCTGTAATTTTAGCCAGTTAGGCCTCAAGTACTGTATTTGCCTCTCTTTGAGGCAAAAGATGTTTTCTCTCTGAGCACAGATTTGAGTGTGTTTTTCTTCTATCATGGAAAAAAGTTTTGGAAATAAATCCTCTCGTCTAGAATTGTATGCTGCAGCAAAAGAGGGAATTTTGAGTTTGAAAATTAAGGGAAGTTATTTATATTTTAACTAGAATCTCTGCAAAAGGAGAAAGGGAGGAAATAAAAGGTTACTCTTCCTGATAATTTTTGCCTGTCAAAAGAGCTTGCTTTTCATTCATTTGACTAAAAATAGTGAGAAGGGAAGTTAAATTCCTAAATGCAATTTGACAAAAGGGTTTAGCTTTGGGAGGAAAATCGTTTGTTTTTGGAGGTTAAAATCCTAGTGCAACTCATATTAATTTGTGCATAGACACATAAATAATATGCCTTTATTGACATTTTGCCAGATCCTTTTCTTTCAGATGCAGCACACTTTTGTATGGAAGATCACACACTAATTGCTAACACATTGGTATATCGTACATTCATGAATTTGGAAGGAAAGACAGAGACTATGAGTGAGTGGTTCCTCTAATGATCCAACATGCTTTGTTTTCTGTCCCCCCAGACACACCCAACTTCCATCTAAGGAATGCTGGGTGTGGTAGTCTAATGGGCAATTTCCTGTATAAGAAGTACTGTCAGCAAAAAATACCTCCAGAGGTATTGTGCCTATATTAACTAATATGTGACAGCAAGAGTCTTGCTTGAGTAAAGACATGAGGGTTTGGCTGGGTGCTCTGCAAATCTCCTATTTATTATGACTGAAAGGGAGTATAGGGGAGCTATATGGGACATGATAATTTATTTTAGTTTTTGCTAATGTAAATGTAAAATGCCGTTTCTCTCTCAAGCTGGTTGTTTAGTTCAGGCAAATGTTCAGAAAAGGAAGAATACCTTGTAACCTTGGAAGCTGGGATACTGATATTATAACAACTTGTCACTGTCCTGGGCACAAACTAAATATATCCACATCAATGTGACTCGTTTTTTCCCCCTCCTAAAGATAGTAGAGATGCAGACTTAGGCTCCAGTAATCAGCTGCAGCTGAGGAGTGGATGGGCAAAGGTAGCTTTAAGCCACTTTTGTGTCTTCCATTCCTGAAGCTGTTCTAATCGATGGACTAAATTAGGGCAGCCTGAAGGCTGATCTAGGCCATGGTTCAAAGAGGCTGTTTCAGCAGCTAGGGATCACCGGGGAGTAGGGATGCTCCAGCCATGTTCCCTTTGCTTTGGCCATGTTGTGTGCAAAGGCCAAGCTGTGTGGCTTGGAGCCACTATGGTGCAACTACACTACTCGTAGGGCCCCGCCCCCTCCTCCACAGGGGGAGATCCTCAATTGGTTAGATCTGGTGGGTTTAGGGCAGATTTACACTGGTGGATGGGCTCAAAGCTGCTATGGTGCAGGCCAAGATCTGCCCCTGAATTTTGGTATACTAGCCATAGTCATTTGGCTCCATCTGTTACTCCTTCCTGGAGCTTTGAAAGTTACTGTGGTAGATGTGAATGTGTATGCTGAAAAACTGAACATAACTCCTCATTCTAGGCCTGCATGAAAACTAAAACACCAGCTACATCTGAATGAGGCCAGTTTAGCCTGAGAACATATACTTTGACTGCTTGACCAGCCTAAATCCCTGCCAGCGAATAGCATTTAAGAAGCAGACCTGGTGGTTCCAAATCTCTTTTGTTGCATCTCTAACTCATGCGAAAACGTTTGCATTATTTTTGCCTAGCTTGCACCACTATGTCATAGACAAACAGCTGCTGGAATATTTCTTTGTGCTTTGCTCTTCCAGCCTGGCAGCTCAACAAAGGGCTCAACCCTGACTTTTAATATTCACCACATCTGCAGGTTAAAATTCTCCTGTAAAGTTTTTTTCATTACAACAGTAAAACAAATGGTGGCATGTGGTGCTGGTGACTCATAGCCAATAAACCTGCACCTCAGGAACTGTATTCAGGGTTGATTGGAGGTTCTTTAAGTGCATTTCATTTGATAGGCACAGATAGTTTCTGATGGGAATGACTGTAGGCTACATCACCAAAAATTCCACTAAATCAATATTGCATAGTTTGCAGTGGAATTTGTAAGTGGAGTTTGAATTTTTTCTATCACATGCCAAAGAGCGAGAACCTGACAGATTAGAAGGCAGAAAGCATTTCAAGAATTGAGGACTATCTCACTAGGAGCATAGTTGGCGAGCTTTTTTTTTAAACAGGGAAGGGAAAAACATAGAGTTTTGTGAGTCTACTTCCAGGTCGCCTTTGTCCTCACCTTGGGCCTATTCCTTCCCTTGTGCAAAGCAAGGCAGGAAGGTCTGTGGGGTCAGATGGGATGGGATCCCTCCCTCCGGTCTGTGGAGTGACAGCAGGGCCACCCGGGGGGGGGGCAAGTGGGGCAATTTGCCCCAGGCCCTGGGCCCCACAGGGGCCCCCATGAGAGTTTTTTGGGGCCCCTGGAGCGGGGTCCTTCACTTGCTCCAGGGGCCCTGGAAAACTCTCGTGGGGCCCGGGCCCCCGGAGCTTCTTCCGCTCTGGGTCTTCAGCGGCAATTCAGTGGCGGGGGGTCCTTCCGCCCCGGGACCCGCGGCCGAAGTGCCTCTGGGCAGCCCTGAGTGGCAGTCTGTGCAGCTACCACTGCAGCCTCTGGACTTCAATAGATTCTGAAAATGCTGTCTCATGCCTCAACAGGGAGGTATTTATCTGGTGGATTCACATAGCTTCAGATACACTGGTTCCCAGAACCCTTGTAACTGGCCCCAGAACCCTCTCCACAGCAGGGTGGGTGGAACCACAATGGAACAGAGCTATGTGGTACACAAAGCAAGGAGCCTTTTCCTTCACCCACTCTGAATGGATATGCAACAATTTCACTGCTTCCCAGGTGTCACGGAGTGTGGGGGAGTCAGGCCCTGCACCCCCGGGCTCCCTGCGATTCACCAGGACTCTCAGCCAGCCAGTAAAGCAGAAGGTTTATTTAGACGACAGGAACACAGTCCAACACAAGTCTTGCAGGCACAGATAACAGGATCCCCCCTGTTAGGTCCATCTTGGGGCCCCAGGAGCCCCACAGCCCCCAGTGGGGATCAGAGCCCAGTCTCTGCTTCCCTTCTTTCCCCAGCCAGCACCAGTCTGCCCAACCCCCTCCGGCCCCTCCTCTCTGCTCAGCCTCTTTCCCGGGCCAGGAGGTCACCTGACCCCTTTGTCTCCAACACCTTCAGTTGCACCTTTGCAGGGGAGGTGTCCAGGCCATCAGTTGCTAGGAGACAGAGTGTCAGGCATTCGGCTGCGCTGGCCTTTTGCTTTGCTAGATACTTAAGATCTGCACCCAGCATTCCCAGCCCCCAGTACGAACAGTCCCACTTCGTCACACCAGGCCTTGTGCTAAAATCTTTCTGGAAGTACTGTCTCCAAGGAGCTAGTTACACCTCAGCACCAACACACTGGTATTTCCAGTTCTCAATTGTAATTTCAGGGCTGACACTTGCTATGTGATTGCAAAGCACCTAGGACAATGGGGCTCCTCTCCAGACTGGAGCCTATAGGTGCTAGCCCAATACAAATTATAGTGAAGCAAACCCATTCTTTCATTGTAGGTGTGAGGTGGTTTGGTAATAGGTTCGTGTTTGTTTTGTCTTTTCCTTCTTCCGTGAAGTCATTAGTGAGCCACGTTGCCTTTCTTTTATATATATTTTTTATTACATTGTATTAGACATGCAGAGGTCTTTGCACATAAGACACCTTACAAACATGTAACATACGGGCTGAATATTTCATGTCCCTATTGTATTGGCTAGTTCAGCTGATATAGAGGAGAAGACCTTACTACTACTAACAGTGAATGGAGTGACGCCAATAGTAGAGGTCTGTACTTTGGTGGTGAGTTTTACCCCTGTTGGAAATCTGAGATGGTGGTTGTCAGAAAGTGAGACACAATGTCTTGCATATGCTTAACATTAAGCACTTGAGTAATCCCACTAGTGGCTTTGTTGGACTGAGGTGCTAATGAAAGCATTTGGACACCTGGGCCCTTCATTATGGCTGGGGACTTTTCCCTTTTATTGGGTCAGCTGTAGGATCAACCCAAAGAGGATTCAAGGGACATCAAGAAGAGCCCTGCATAGAAAAGTGAAGGAAGCCCCAAAAGAAATTTTTACGATTAGACTGTTTCAATCTTATTATTGCAGAAAAATCCTAGTCAGCTTCCCAAATGTTTATTTCTGTGCTTGTATATTCTGCCTCACCCTCCCTTCTGTTCTGATTGCAAGTAGTGCATATAATATTAATTATAATTGCATAATATTAGCATTATTTTAATAGCACTTGTTTGATAATGGACACCAGAATGGTAGCTCAGGTTGGGGATGGTCTTTGCTGTCTCTTGGTGCCTGTGGGTTGAACGGGAAAGTGAATTACCTACATTCTATTCTATTCAGGTTCTTACACTGCTCTCACCATCACAGTACCTGAGCACCTTCCCGTAGTGTATTAAGTGCACGACTGACATCTCTCACGTGTAGTTTATTCTCTCTGTCACCCTCCCTGGGGAGAATTGTGTATGCAGTGTGGTGTTTTGTTTTCGTCTGGGTTTGATTTTGGTTGTGTTTTGGACTTGCTGCTGTGTTTATATTAGAGAAGGCAAGGGCGAAGAAGTGCACTTTGCACTTGGAGCAGACTTGGTGGGGTTTGTGATGGTCCTGTTGAAGTTCCTGTGGGAGTTCAGTCTTGGGCTGGCCCCTGACATTACTTACATCATTTCTATTTGCTGTCCAGACTGAATTTTACCTGGGACTGTCACAGGAAAAATGTTTTTGTTTTAAAATGCTAGTGTTAGTGTCATTTTAGTTTGTTTGGGTAAGGAGGTGAAGATGTTAAATGGGATTTTTCTGATTCTCTTCCCTCCCCTAACTGGACTCTGGTTATAGGTTAGTCAGGAATCATACTTCAGATGGCCATTGTGAAAACACTGTGCCCTCTTCTCAAAGAAAGAACCATGCTGATTTTAAGTACAGATAATGAATCTATTGTATTCCTCAAATATAACTGTGTGAAGTTGGGAATAATATCTGAGAGAAAGCGGGTTGGAACTGAATTCAGGCACAGAATGCTCCTAACCAGCATGTCTATGTGTGAGTCACAGAAAGTGCATTATTATCATCATTTGTATTTATATAAAAATGAAGTACCAAGATCCTGATCCACAGCCCATGGAATTCAATAAGAATCCTTCCACTGACTTCAGTAGGCTTTGGACTAGCACAAAGAACTCAGTGAATTCAGAACCCAGGTTCTGAAAAGATTGTGTGGGCGAGATGCAGAAAAACTGCAATCAGCCAAGACAGAAAGAGAAAAGAAGTGCAGGTGCTTTCTATAACTTTCTGTTCTATGATGAAAATTGTACCATGACAAGTTCATTTCAAAAGTATGGTAAAAATGTGATTTCAGTGTTAAAAGCCTTTACATGGATGCGATGCTTGCTCTGAACAATTCAGAATCACTATCAGGTGCAGGTGATTGATCTGTTTTTAATTTGCTTGTGATTATCAGGCAGCGGGAATACTATATGTAAAATAGACAGCCTTTGTGGAAATTACAATGACGGAAATGTGCAGGAATATGAATTAAATCTGTGCACCAGTTAATAGTAGATATTTGAAGGAAATGGATTTTGGACTTCCTTCGTCAATATTTCTTCCTTCAGTTTGGCAATAAAAGGGGTGAACACTAATGATCTGAACTAATATTTTTCATAATTACATTTACATAGATCTAGATTCACCTCACAATTAAACAGTATAAATCTGGAGTAACTCCACTAAAGTTAAAGAAGATATTCCAGATTTACAATGTAACAGCAAGCAGAGTGTGACCCGTAGTGATTTTCATTCATAGATCTGAGAGAGCTTTACAAATGGTAGAAAGTATCATTAGCCCCATTGTATAGATGGGGAAACCGGGCCACACAGCAGGGGAGTCAATTTCTCAAAGTCATGCTATAGATCATTGATAGAGCTGGGAAATAAATTCAAGGGTTTGTCTAGATGGTGTTTGCCACACCTTTGTGGCAAACAAAGGTGTGAATCTACAGCGCACTAGCTTGCTGCGTACTAACAGGCAGAGTGAATCCTCGCTGTTTCGAGAAGCCCCAAGTCTTCTGATTCCTGGCCCTGACCCGTTTACAGACCATGCTCCACTGCCTCTCACCACAACTCAGTACAGCACTTAAGCATATGCTTAACATTAAGCACATGAGTAATCCCGCTGGTGGCTTTTTTGGACCGAGGTGCTAATTGAAAGCATTTGGATACAATGGGGCCTCCGTTATGGCTGGGGACTTTTCCTTTTTATTGGTCAGCTGTGGGACCAACCCAAAGAGGATTCAAGGGACATGAAGGAGAGCCTTGCATAGAAAAGTGAAGGATGCCCCAGGAGAAATGTTTATGATGGGATTGTTTCAATCTTATTATTGCAGTGTGTATGTGTGTGTGTATAAATTCTGCCTGAAGTTGTTTCCGCAATTCTTAAACTCTTTCCACCAGTTTGCTAAGTGTTTCAGATGAGAAGGCTGGGCTTGCACTACTTTTGCAAAAGCAATCAGTGATTGCAAAACACGTCGCACTATTGACTGAAAGTTGTTACCATCTGGTGGCTCTTTGAATCTGGTCTGTTACTAATGAGTTGGTAATCTCTGTTAAGTTTCTAGGGGACAGTTGACCACATCACAAAAAACACTATCTCACTTGGCATTCTTATTTGCGGTCCCATCAGAGAGTGAATGGGTCATGGAATCTCTTGCCACCAGAGCGTGGTCCATAAAGATCAGTATTGAAGCACACTCTTTGGGCAGCGTAAAGAAGGTTGCATTGCTACTGCCAGCACTGTATTTATTTTGTGGATGGACAGAAGATGTTAGTCTTTCAGGAATCTTCTACAATCATTTAACTAATTAAAGGAAAAAAAACCTCACTGAATGTGAGTATTTTGCTATTTTTGGTGAAATACAGCTGAATGGAAATGCAATGCCTGCCTTCTTTGCATATTCCTAACCTTCCTGCAAGTCAATAGGGTTGTGCTTCAAAAAGCCTTGTCTTTTAAATACATGCAAAGGGAATGCAATGTAGAAAAATGCATGACATATTGAGACTTTAGATCAGATAGAAGCATCAAAGCAGGAAAAGCACATAATAGTTGGTCTGTTAACAATTACTGGTTTGCTGGTATGGTATTTATGAAGTATTCAAAACCATCTGTGGTCAGGTGTTGAACTCTGAGACATTATGATGCACAGAAACTTGTATTAAGAGAAATTTCCTGGCAGAGCATTGATGGTGAGATGCGATTCTTGATTTCAGTGTCACCAGCTCTACATAACACTAAGGATAGAAACAAGGAGCTTTTTCAAACAACTTGGGAGAATGAGCCTTGGAACCAAAGTAAAATAAAGATGTGAGTTCTCCAGAAGAGTGACATGGACTCCCATGGAATGCTAGTAAACAGTAACATGAGCCTGCCTGATATAAACCAGCAGAGACGTGCAGGATGCTCCACAGCCAAAGAATTCAGCAATGCTAGAAGACCTTTGGGGGGCAACCCTGCACTGACTTATGCCCCAGGAAACTCCCTGTGGAAAAGACACAGGACAGGAGGTGGGGGAAGACAAACCCTGCAATTTCATGAAACTTTCCTCAGATTGTTCCAAGAGGAGGTGGAATGGGAAGAGCGTTTAGTCCTCAGAACCTTGGAAAATCTGCCTGAAGCAAAGTGCTATCTATGCTGACAATGGAGCTATTCTGCTATGGAGTCCCCACTCTCACTGCTGTCCCCCCACAATCAGCTTAGAGAGAACTTTCCACAAAAGTTGATGCAGTCTCAGACACCATTAACATTTCAGTAGAGTCTCCCTGGGTTTTATATATGGAGAAATACCTATCTCATAGAGCTGGAAGGGACCCTGAAAGGTCATTGAGTCCAGCCCCCTGCCTCCACTAGCAGGACCAAGTACTGATTTTGCCCCAGCTCCCTAAGTGGCCTTTTCAAGGAGTGAATTTGCAACCCTGGGTTTAGTAGGCCAGTGCTCAAACCACTGAGCTATCCCTCCCCCATTCTGCTTCCTGTAAGTAGATTCTGGACCATGAAAGGTCTCTCTTCATGGTTCAGGGCAGAGGGGGTCCTTTCACATGCAAAAGGATACATTCACAGGGAATGATCTGGTCCTACATCATAATAAATTGATTATCCACAGAGATATAATTAACAAAACTTTTTAGTGGTAGCATGCAAGTGAAGTTCATTTAACGGTATGGTGCTACCACAATTTGCAACCACTGTTGTGTATTTGGTTGTCATGGGTTTTGTTACTATGGCAACTGAGTTAGACTATTAAGGGATAGCTCAGCCGGTTTCAACCGGCTGAGTGAGCTCTCTGTTTCTGTAAATAAAATGGAGGTTTTGGTTAGCTGTCTGCTCTCTGGCCTCAAGTGATTGCTTCCTACACCGGCTGCCCCTAGGACATAACACTGGCGACGAGGATGGGATCCTGGTGCTGCTCCAGTAACAGAAGGAAGTAGAAGTCAAGGTAAAGACCAAACAAAGAAAAAAAGCTGCTTGTTTGCACTGACTGTGAAAGTGAAACTAAAAATCATGGCTACTCTGACCAGGCCCCTGGAGCCTTTTGATGAGAATACAGAGCAGTGGCATGTGTATACTGAGCGTTTTGAGCTTTTTGGTATTGCAAATGACATTACAGAAGCGAAGAAGGTGCCAATATTCTTAACTGTTGTAGGGGCTAAAACCTACTCTCTGCTACACAGCTTACTACACCCTGTTAAGCCTGAGACTAAATCTTACAGTGACATTGTGGAAATCCTGGGGTCTCATTTCTCCCCAAAACCACTGGTAATTGTTGAAAGATATAGGTTCCACAAAAGAGACCAAAAGGAAGATGAAACAGTTGTACAATTTGTAGCCATTTTAAAAAAGCTAGCAGAACACTGTGAATTTAAAGAGATGTTAAATGATGCCCTGCGTGACAGGTTAGTGTGTGGCCTCTGCAGTGAAGCTATACAGAAGCGCCTACTGACAGAGGGTCAGCTTACATTACAGAAGGCTGTTGATATTGCTGTCTCCATGGAACTGGCTACAAGGGAGGCACAATACATCGGTGCATCCCCTAGGGTGCAAAAAGTGTCACCAGAACTGACCCACAAAACGGTGCAGAGTCAAGAATGTTACCGCTGTGGTAAGCTGGGTCACCAGGCATCAGAATGCTGGTGTAAGGACCTGGTGTGTCGACACTGTGGCAAAAAGGGACACATTGAGTATGCCTGTAAACAAAAGAAAAAGAGGCCTGTGGTCTGGCCGACAAAAAGAGGAACCTTGCATACCCTAGAGCAGACCCAGGATGATCAAGGTGACACCTCCTCACAAGAGGAAGTGCCACTGCATGTTTTGTCTTTGGCAGCGGGCTCACATGAATACTGGGTAACCCCCTTATTGGAGGGCAAACCTATACGCATGGAACTAGACACCGGTGCAGCTGTCTCACTGGTTCCTGAGACTGTGTATAAGGAAAAGCTACAGCATCTTCCGCTTAAGGCAACAAAAACTGTTCTGAAGACGTATACAGGTGAAGCTGTGCCCATGTTGGGCACTATTGATGTTAAGGTGGAGCTCAATGAACAGGCGGCTAAATTGCCACTGTTTGTGGTGAGAGGTGACTACCCAGCCTTAATGGGTAGGTCTTGGCTTGGGACGATTCAGCTGAACTGGGCAGAAGTGCACCGGATGACTAAAGAAGAAACCAGTCTAACCCCTATACTAAGGAAACATGCTGCTGTTTTTGGAGATGATTTGGGAAGTATGAAGGGAATCACTGTGACATTGAACATTAAATCTGGCAGTCCACCAAAATATCTGAAAGCCCGAACTGTGCCATATGCCATCAGGCCAAAAGTTGAAACAGACCTGGAGCGCCTGGTCACCAATGGAGTCCTAATACCAGTTACCCATAGCTCATGGGCCACTCCTATCGTTCCAATAGTGAAGAAAGATGGCTCTCTCCGGATTTGCGGTGATTTTAAAGTCACTGTCAACCCAGTGTTGTGTGCAGAGCAATACCCGCTTCCCCGCATCGATGACCTCTTAGCAGGCCTGGCTGGGGGACAAATGTTCAGTAAGATTGATCTGAGTCAAGCATATTTACAGATGCACGTCGATGAAAAGTCCCAAGAGCTGTTGACTTTTGTGACTCATAAGGGGCTTTATCGATACTGTCGCCTACCCTTCGGAATCACATCGGCTCCCGCCCTGTTCCAGAGGGCTATGGACCAGATCTTTTGTGGCTTGTCAGGAGTTCAGTGCTATCTGGATGATATCCTGGTCACTGGAAGAAATGAAGAGAATCACTTAAAGAATTTAGAGGCTACCCTACAAAGACTGGAAGAGTATGGCCTACGAGTTCGCAAAGACAAGTGTGAATTCTTCAAGCCCTCTGTTGAATATTTGGGACACATCATCGATTCTGCAGGTCTTCATAAGGCCCCTGCAAAAGTTAAAGCTATTGTGGAGGCTCCCCCACCTCGAAATGTAAGCCAGCTACGCTCATTTCTAGGACTACTGAACTATTATGGAAAGTTCATCTCACAGTTAGCCACACTGCTAAAACCACTTCATGAGCTCCTTGGGCAGAACAAGGCCTGGAAGTGGACTGAAGCCTGTGATGTTGCATTTAACAAAGCTAAGGATGCATTGTTAAATTCTGAAGTTCTAACGCACTTTGATCCATCCTTACCCCTGCAATTGGCCTGCGATGCTTCCCCTTATGGAGTGGGAGCGGTCGTGTCACACATTATGCCTTCGGGAGAAGAAAGACCTATTGCTTTTGCTTCACGCACTCTAAGCAAAGCAGAAAGTAACTACGCCCAAATCGAACGTGAGGCATTAGGAATTGTTTTTGGAATTAGGAAGTTTCATCAGTACCTGTTTGGGCGAAAGTTTACTCTTCTTACAGACCATCGACCTCTGACATCAATTTTTGGACCCTACACAGGCATTCCCCCATTAGCTGCTAGTCGTATGCAACGTTGGGCATTGATACTTTCTGCACACACATATGAAATCAAATATCGGAAATCCACTCTGCACGGCAATGCAGATGGCCTCTCAAGGTTGCCTTTACCGGTCAAACATCAAGATAGTGCCCAAAAGGAAATCTTCTACTTTGAACAGGTAGAGAATACACCCATCACTGCTACTCAGATAAAGAAGGCAACCCGCGTTGACCCAGTATTATCCCAAGTTATGGACCTGGTGATGCATGGAAAATCTCGACAAACCTCTCCGATGTTAGAACAGCTACATTCCGGTCACTGTGGAATAGTGCGCATGAAGGAAATTGCACGAAGCTATTTTTGGTGGCCTAGATTGGACAGTGCTATTGAAGAGAAGGCAAAAGCTTGTATGTCATGTCAGAGTGTAAGAAATGCACCCCAGTGGGCACCCCTACACCCATGGGACTGGCCTGAAAACCCTTGGCAACGTATTCACGTTGACTTTGCTGGCCCCCTTGAAGGAAGCATGTTCTTGGTGGCAGTAGATGCCCATTCTAAATGGCCAGAAGTCTCTATAATGCAGTCCACTACTGCAGAGAGTACTATCCAAAAACTACGAGGACTCTTTAGTCGTTTTGGTCTGCCAGAACAACTTGTGAGCTACAACGGACCGCAGTTCGTCTCTCAGGAGTTTCAAAATTTTATGAAGGCAAATGGGATACACCACATCACGTCAGCACCATATCATCCGTCCACCAACGGATTAGCTGAAAGATTTGTGCAGACAATGAAAAACGCTTTGAAATCAGCAAAGGGACAACACTCCATTCAAAAGCGTCTGGATACCTTCTTACTTTCCTATAGAAACACACCTCATGCTACGACCCAGGCTTCCCCAGCCTTTCTAATGATGGGACGACAGCTGCGCACTTGCTTTGATCTGCTGAAACCTTCTGAACCCAGACAAACTGTGCAACATCAGCAGCAATATCAAGTCATCAGATGGGCACCCAGAGCAAAAGACCGAACCTTTAGCCCAGGGCAGCCAGTTTTGGCTCGGAATTATACTTCCAGAGCTAAATGGGTCCCGGCCACAGTCATCACTCAAACAGGACCTGTTTCCTATACAATTCGGACTGCAGAGAATCTTACCTGGCGGCGACATGTAGATCAGCTGTTGCCAGGTCATGCCAGTCTTCAGGACCCATCTGCAGTTGAGGGGTCTGACTTCACCCCTCGTGGTGAGACACCGAATCATGAGTCACCTGTTCCTGACTGTTCTCCTCCATTACTGCCGGCAGATGAGATACCCCTTTGCCCAGCACGAGCTGATACCACCTCCTCACCTATTCGTGCTGCGGACCCTGAGCCCCTAGTACTTTCGGGTGCAACAACACCAGAAGTTTGCCGTAATCCACCTAGAGACAGAAGGCCTCCTCATCGGCTGGATCTTTAGTTAGGGCGAACCCACGGTTATGGGGCAAAATAATCCCCAGGGTTTAGCCGGGAATGGAGGCAGTCTACCCTCCTTCTCTAGTTTAGTGTGTGTTTTATTTAGGGGATGTTCTCATTAGGGGGGGAGGAATATGTTGTGTATTTGGTTGTCATGGGTTTTGTTACTATGGCAACTGAGTTAGACTATTAAGGGATAGCTCAGCCGGTTTCAACCGGCTGAGTGAGCTCTCTGTTTCTGTAAATAAAATGGAGGTTTTGGTTAGCTGTCTGCTCTCTGGCCTCAAGTGATTGCTTCCTACACCGGCTGCCCCTAGGACATAACAACCATAGAACTTGATTCACCTTCCTTTACTGTTGTTTCACACTGAACTAGAAGCCTGGTTTGAAGTGGGAATGCTAACTGTAATGGCAGAGCACCTACATTTTACAAACGGAATGTTTGTTTGAGGCCTGGGTTGGTTAACATGTGACTTGGTCTTTCAGTGGTGGTTATTTATTTATAAGTGGTTCATCCTGCCTTTTACTTATCTTGTCCTGTGTCTGTGTTGATTTGGGGGATTTCTTTATTTATGGGTTTTGGGGGGGAGGGAGGGGAGGGATAGGGCATTAATTTGTTTAAGTTGCTGTGATTATTTTGGCTTCAGGATTGAGTTGTAAAGTGACCATGATAGCTAATCATGTTGGAAATTGCTCAGAATAATTCAGTATCAATGTACATTTCTGTATTTCCTTTATTTAAAATTAAAATAAATTATTAAATCACAAAATGATAAATTATTTTAAAAAGATGATGTTTTTGTTACTTACCGGATCCAACCCTATTGCTGCATTGTGGAGCAGCTACAGGATTAACAGAGGGATGGGTTTCACCTTTATTGTTAATCTCTACATTTTATTAACACAACTGCTTGTTACCCTGTTCTCTTTAAAGAGCACCCGCTTAGACCCTGGCACAGTACAAATGCTTACAAGCTGGTCATAGATGTGTGTATGAAACAGCAGCATTGAATTACCTGTCATCCTGTACGGCAGGGATGAAAGGGGAAGTTATTTACATAAATTATTGGAGAGCAGTAAATATTATTTCATGATATCACATCAAGATTAAGTTAATCAAACTTGATATTAAGAGGCAGAAGGATTTGCTCTTATTCAAAGACACAATTAAAGAAGGTGCTTGAGGGTAAGGGAGAGAGCCTACTTAGGAAGATTTTTATCACAGAATGTGCAATGCCTTGGGAGGCTCATAACTAAGGTTTTAAAGCCTTTATGATTTTACAGTTTTTACATAAAATGCTATTTTTACCAAATTTGGATGTTCCTGCACATTTGTTCTATTCCTCCATAGTTCCACAGAGCAGTGGTTTTTACTCACTTCACCAGCAACTCTACCCTCCATGTCAGTTTGGCTGTGAGTGTTAGGTGTATTTGGTGAGAGCTCCTGTCTTCCAATCAAAGTTTATAATTAGATTTGAATATGTTTTCTTTACATTTTTAATTCTGCTAGAATTTTTGCTAAAGTTTATCAATGCTGGAATCTGCTTTTAATTAATGTAAAATCGCTAACACAAGTGATGTTGCTTATTAGTTAAAAATTGATTTGTGTTTGTGTTTGCCACAATAAGCCCAATTCCTTGAGGCTCTGAGTGTTTCCATAGAAGTATCAAGCGCTTGCAACTCTCACTGAAAACAAAAGACTCTTCAAGAGGAGCTGCAGGCATACATCAACCAGCAGGATTGGGTCCATTGTTTGTATTTCCTCTAAAGTTAGTTGGAAAGTGGTTTTTTTTTCCCACAGAATTTTTCAACCTTTCGTTGAAAAATGACAACAGAATAATTTTCACCTGGAAATTTCCAAAAATGATGAAATGTTAGCCAAAAACGGGGGGAAGGGTATTGGCCATTTTTTTCAGCTTTCCAACAGAAAATTTAAAATTTCTAAGGAAAGTAGACACTTTCTGTGAAATTTCTGATTTAGTCAAGCCCCTCCCCCCATAGTCTCAACTTAAAATTTTCAGCCATCCCTAATGTCCTCCAATACACTGACACTTGCTCTGTGAGGGGCTGAGCACCCTCAAGCCCCAGAAATGTCAGTAGAAGCTGAAGGCACTGCATAATTCCCAGGAGAGGCTCAACGTGTTGCAAGATTAGGTCCATTGTTTGAATGGCCCCAATTCATCCTCACCACCAAGTCCTTCTGACTGTTCAATACAGCCTTTGAATAGGAAAGGATCTACCCACCTCTCCACATTTCCTAGGTTAATCAAAGAGGGTCTGCTTCTCTATGGCCTCCTCCTGGTGTAGTTATCTACACCTGTGCAAAGGGGGTGTAAAATGCTACCAGAATAAAATGAGAGTGTTGAGTACCCCCTCTGCACAGGGGTAAATGACTCTAAAGGCACGCCGGGAGTGAGAGAGTGTCTATTATTGGACCAACTTGGACTGGTGAGAGAGACAACAGAAGCTCGTCCAATAAAAGATATTACCTTACCTACCTTGTGTCTCTAATACCCTGTGACTGACATGGCTGCAACTACACTGCATATATCAAAGCACAAGGCAGTGGAGAATCATGTCCACATTCTTCTCCTTACTGAGTATGTGAACATGAATGAATGTGGTGGGTATAAGCTGGGGTGAGATTCCCCGCTTACAATCATTCAAAACACATAGGATGTCATTTTCAACGCAGTCTCAGTCTGACCGCTGCATTTGAGCTCACAGCAAGGTTAGAAGGATGACTATTCAATCTCTATTGGCAATACTTGCTGGTGCAGTTTTGGAAGTGGTTTTGAAAATCTGACCCAGAATGTACCAGTGTAATAGTGGGGCATCAAGTCAAACCATAAACCATCAAGCGTCTCTGTTTAAATCTATGAAGGTTCAAATTCTGTGCTCAGTCACACCCATGCAGCCTCACAGACTTCACTGCACTTTGTGTCATTGTATCTGATGTCACTGGGACTGCAGGGGGGTATCTGAGAACAGATTTGGGCTCATAATGTTAATAACTCATTTTTTAAAAGAAATACTGTAGCCTATTGATTAGCTGAGTAGAGTTTTTAGTTAAGACAAGTATATAACGCTGGTCCTCTTGCCTTTTACAAACACTGTTGGTCGTATGCAAGCAAGTTGTCAATATATCTATTCCTTGTTTCAACATTTAAGTAATACAAGACTTTGCTGCCCCTTGATGAGTGATCTATGCCCTCTCATGGCAGCAGTCTATTGACCATTTTTGTCAAACCCCACAGTACTACATTTGCATAAGCAAGTTTGAAATACCCTGCCATTACAGGAGGGCCTCTAGTACTACTCATTCCATCTAGGAGCTCTCTTTCTAATGAGGCCTACTGGTGATGCACCTGATATATGAGGCCAATATTTTTTTAGTAACCAGATCACCTTTCAAAGAAATTATATTAAAATATAATACTTTACCATGCCTGATTATCATTGTTATTGCTCATTATTTGTTTTATTGTAGTACCCAAGTGTCCCACTCAGGATCAGGGCCCCTTTGTATTGGGTGCTGAGCCATAGAAACCTACATAACACATGCCTATGTGGCAACATAACAATTATAGGTTCAATAAGGAGATACTGAGGGTGAAATCCTGGCTCCATTGAAGTCAATGACAAAAAGCCCATTGTCATCGCTGGTTATGTCTACACTGCAGTTAAACATCCTTGGCTGGCACGTGTCAGCTGATTCTGGCTTGGGCTATAAGGCTGTTTAATTGCAGTGTAGACATTTGGGCTAGGTGGAAGCCAGGCTCTGGAACCCTCCCAGTCTCAGGATCCCAGAGCTTGGACTCCAGTCTGAGCCTGAATGTCTCCATTGCAGTGAAGCAGCCCTATACAGTGGAGTTGCATCATAGGTGCATTTCATTTACGCGATTTTAACTATATGCGCTCGGCAAAACAAAAACAAAAAAACAAAAAAAGAGAAAAATAACAATTTAAATACTGTAGCTGTAGTGCGGGAGATTTCACCCGCCATTCCACTCAATAAGCGTGTGACTATAGGCAATTTTTGCTTTACGCACTGACTTCAGAACCTAACCCCCACGTAAGATACGACTCCCCTATAGTCTGAGGCCTGCAAGCCTGAGTCAGCTGACACGGGCCATCACAGGTGTATAAGTGCAGTATACATATACTCACTGGGGCCAGGATTTTACACTGGGGCTTTGAGAGCACTAGTTTCAAAGCCCTTCACTGTTCACAACATGCAGGTGCAGAACTACAGCATATGCACCTCATCTTGTTTTTAACTCTATATCAAGAGATTAAAGTAAGGGGAATTGGGGAGCACAGCTCCGTTTCCTCTGCTAAGCCTGAGGAAGAATTCATCTGACTTTCCCTACCTCGAGTTCTTCCTTCTTACTAGTTGAAGTGAGGCTGTAAAGGGCAAGGAAATATGGAATGGAAGCAGCAGGAGGAGGTGAGTGCTTGGTTGGGAGGTTTCTGAGACTACCCGTCTTCCTGCCAGTCACTGGAGCAGTAACAGCAGCTTTCCAATCAGGAGTATTCTGTCCTCATCTCTTTCCCCTGGCAGTTGCTTTTGTATTGTACAGATGGACCTTGAGGCCGTGTCAGCTTTGGGATTTGCCCCGATTTGTTTCCAACCATTTGTAGCTGCCCTGGAGCAATCCCCATAAACTGGGATTTGCACCCGTCCATTTTAGCCTGGTTTCAAGCAGGGATAAGTTCCTGATGCAAACGCAGCTTTGCCCATCCACACTGCCAGTTTGCACTGCTGAAGCTACACCAATGACTGGAATCAGAGCACGTCCCCAGTGTAGATGAGTGTGAGTTGCTCAGTCTGGAACCAGATTTAAACACTCAGGGCTTGACTACTCAGGAAAGTTATACAAGCATAACACAAGATATGAATTTAAACCAATATAGTTATATTGGTATAACTTCCCCTGTGGACACCCTTTTTCTGGAATCAGAGTGTCCATAACAGGAGTCATGCTGGTATAACTATAGAAGTCTAATATATTGGTATAATTATGCCACAGAACTGGTTACACTTCCCCCCTAGACAAGCCATTAAAGTTCATAGGTGATGGACACTAGGGTTTTCTGATGTCTTCTGTATGCGCCCCTTCAGTTTTTTATCTTTAATGTTTGTATTATTTGTCAAATTATTTATGTTGTGTAGTGAGGTGGGGTGGCCTCCCGAGGACCCGAAGTGGGAGGGCACCTGCACTGAGCCCTGGTGGGTGGAACCAGGACCTAGTTGCCCCTCCCCCAGGAAGTATAAAAGGCGGCCCAGAAAGCTCAGTAGGGAGCCAACCACTGGAGACATGCGACTCCTCCCATGTGGCCTCCCAAGCTTGGAAGCAGTGGAGGGTGCTGAGGGAGCAGAGGACTGTCCTGGGCCACCGGGGTCACTAGCTGATTCAGACCTGGAGGAAGCAGACAACTGGCCTGGACCGACCAGACCGCCGTCGGACCTGACCCCAGAGGGAGAAGATGACTGGCCCAGACCACCGATGGACCAGACCCCCAAAGACTTGCTCACGGTCCCGGAAGCCGCCATCAACCTTGACCCCTCTTCACGGCAACAGGTACACCAAGAAGGGGAGTGTGGAAGTGGCCCAGGGGCAGCAGGCCCCTGTCTGGCTGCAATGCTGTGTTGCCCCGCCTTGATCCAGGGCCTGGGCTAATTGACTGTTTCCCGCCCAGCCTGAGCACAGGCTTGGGTCCCAGCTGTGAGAAGAGACCGCTTTGTTTCCCATGGTGGCTGATGTATCAGTGACGTAGTGAGGCGGGGTGGCCTCCCGAGGACCCGGAGTGAGAGGGCACCCACATTGAGCCACTACATGCTGCTGTTCATTTAAGGCACGAGCATTTCATTAAAGAACTCGTTTTACTTAAGTTTTTATTATTTTCCTTTAGTCTGCTAGCTTTTTAATTTCATTCTGCACAATCTTTTTCCAATCCAACATGTAAAATAGCTCCAAGACTGAAATCTTCTCCACATAGCAAAGCTCTTGCAGTAATAATAGGAAGGAGGGTTGGCTGCAGAAGACTCTGCCAAGATGAATCAACTGTGGTGGATGGATATCTCCACTAAGCAGTAGTTAAAATAGTTGGAGGGAGATCACTAATTTTGGTGGCTCTTATCACAGATATTGATGTTAGATATCATTCCATCATTTTGTTTTGCAGAAGGAGCAGGGACTATCTGGGCCTAGCTCATTGTTACTGAAACAAAAAAACAATAATACATAATAAGCATATATGGAGTGCTGCTCTTCTGATTTTCGGTCTGAATGCTTTGTCTTCATTGGCTTAGGTCATATTAAAAAAGGCCTAGAAAATGGGTCCATAAAAATGGACAAGGGTAAAAAACTGTAGGTGAATTGGACTGGTTCTAACCCTTTGTCTTTTTCTCGTCTCTTCTCTTTTTCTTTTCTTACTAAAGGCCAGGTTTTCTCACCCTCCCCCACTTTCAGTAGTACCTGACTTAGCCACCTTGATAATCATAGGGCTATTTGTGGGGTAAGGTACTATTCAAAGTGTGTGAGGGTGGCAGAATTGGTTCCTAAAAAAAACAATTTGCCAGATCGACCTAGTTCTCCCTAGGTAATGCTGCATCTCAGAGTATTTGCTTTTTATTACTTGTTAGTTGCATTCGGGGGCTGTGGGGGGGTTGTTATGGGGCATGGGGAGCAGTTGCTCCCCCCCAACAGACCTTGGTTTTTCCTCCCCAGACTTTTCATAGCTCTTCTCCAGCCAGATCTGCAGTGTTTCCCCTAGCCATCCAGGGCCACTGTGGGGTGCTCTGAGACGGGGCTCCTAATCACTGTATTGTCAGTGCCTCTCCCTTCTCCTCACTAGCTGGACAGGAAGCAGCGGTGGTGACTGGAGCTGAGCGTGGATCAATCCAGGCCCCGATCTCTCCTCTGGGCCTGCCACCAATGAGCATCCCCCTTGGCCTGCTGCTGCCCACTAATTCTCCATAAGCATCTGTGGCCTCAGCGGGGAGGTGGAAGCACAAATTTGCCCTCCCCTACACTTCCTCAAATGTTTCTGAAATGACTTTTTCGCTTACATTGAACCTTTCTGACAAGGGTGTCCTTACAGTCTGCGGGGGGACCAAGAAAAGATGTTCAGCGAATCAAGCTCTGAATTGCCTTCCTCCATGGTCCTGCTACCAGAAGTGGGTGTGGGCCAGGAGACCAGAGAGGCAAGTTGCTGAGGCTGTAATACATTTTCTAGCCAGGAGTGGGTATTCACCCACGAAAGCTCATGCTGCAAAACGTCTGTTAGTCTATAAGGTGCCACAGGATTCTTTGCTGCTTCTACAGAACCAGACTAACACGGCTACCCCTCTGATACTTTCTAGCCAGGGTTTTTCAGTAGCTATGTGTCTTGTTTACGCTTAAGGTTGGCCAGTTTTCTGATACTGGTTTATTATTACCTGCTAAGCCCTTTTCTGAAATAATATTCAACCCCCCTTTTTCTGTTTCACTAACCTTAGTGGTCACTGTAGCCATGTTAAACAAATATCTGATTTGGCATGGAAAAAACAGTCAATTGTTTCCTTTAAATCTTAATGTTTTAGGCCTCAGGAACATCTGAGTAACTATTTAATGAGAAGACTTCTGGTGAAATGTAGGTAAGATCTTAAAGACTTTAATTGCTCCCATGAGAAGGCTGTCAGGGTTAAATAACAGCATTCAACTTGTGTACTAAAGCACAGATTGTAAAACAAAAGCCAAGAGGGAAGAGCAATGTCAGAATCTAAAATGTCAAGTCTGGCATACAGGCTCCATCAGCTGGGATCAGAGTGCACAGTGGTATAGGCAGCTATGTCATACCAGCACTTTTATTTGGCATAACTCCATCCCTTATACTGACACCATTTGCGTGCTTCCTTCTGCTTCCTCAGTAATTGCAAAAACTACCCCACCTTATCCCCCAGTCCCTGCTGAGAGGTGACATGCAACGAGCCTTGCTATAAATCTCAGGTCTGCCTTCCTATATGCATCTGCTGCATGCACATTACTATAAATGCATGAGAACAGGACTGGTATCATGGTTGATACCAAAGCTATAGTTCCCTCCTGGCCATGATGAGAAAAGCCTTTCTCTCCGCAGTGACATCAGTTCTGAAGGGAGAGCTCCGTCCTCTCAGAACATGGACTCCAGCTGTGGAAAGTAGGGCAGCTGGAAGATACTGTGCACAGAGTGCCCCAGCATGAGGGATCTGAGAGACCAGTTAGATAAGGAGGCTGAGGAGGGGAAACCAGGCAGGTTGAAGGTGGGAAAGCCAGTAGAGTTGGATGTTGTGAATCTTAATGTTTCTGAAGTGCTTTGAGAACCTCAGATGATAGGTATTATGTAAGACCTCAGTTCAGGAAGGTATTTGAGCATGTGCTTAATTTTCAGTATGTAAATAGTCTTATTGAAGTAAATGGAAATACTTCTATGTGTAAAGTTAAACATGAACATAAGTGTTTGCTGAAGGTGCGCCTGCTAGATGATGGATGATCTTGTGGTTAAGGCACTAGACAGAGGACCTGTAGATTCAGTTCTCAGCTCTGCTACAGGCTTTGTGAGTGACTTTAGGCAAGTCACTTAACCTCTCTGTATCAGTTCCACTCTAACATGGAGATTCTTCTTCTGCACCTCACCAGGGAATTGTTCAGATAAACATATTAATCTGTGAGATACTCAGACACTGTGGCAGTCTGAGCCACATAAGCACATAGATAGATAAGTCCAAAGTACTATTACTTCATTTATTTATAGAAATAAAAAACCTTTAAGGTAGAGCTGTTCAAAAATATATTAATAAAAACATTTGTTTTATTTGTAATCAAAATAAATTTTAATTGAAAATGCAGAATTCAGAAAATTCGAAGCAGATCTATAGTTGTTTGAAAAACAGGAATAATTTTGGTTGGGTTTTTTTTGGTAGTCAAAAATATTTTAATGAAAAATGTCATAAGAAAATTACAACCTGCAATTTTTTGACCAGCTCTTCTCTATGTCTTTACTTTTCATGTTGGTCCATCTTCAGGAGCTGCTGGAGGTCTCTAGCTGTGTGCACACAACCTCAGCCTGTTCCTTATGTGCAATTAGCAGTCAGAGGGTAAGTGGATGTGGGAAGCCTCATCTGGGAATTAAGAATAAAAATCAGAGATAAGAATAGGGCAAACCTGAGCAAAGACAGTTCAGTTGCTCTCGATATGACTAGGCTGAAACCGGGAAGTGTTTGGTTGACGTTAAGGATAGTTGAACGTTAAAAATTTGATGTAATCCTAGACCTCAGGCTTGAAACTCAGCTTGACCTTTCCTGTTGGGTGCTTTTATGCAATACTACTGGACATTTAGTAACAAGAAAGGAAACAGAGGAAGGATATCAGTTCAACCATATGTCAGCTCTGGAACATAACATGACAGGGAAAGGAAGGACTGAGACGTGCACTGAGTCACTGGTTAAAATAATAGCTTCTGTAGAGCTGAATGGCTTGGGGAATTGGTACCTTCTCTGTAGGTCACCAGTTCAAACCCAGGTTAGGTCAGTAGTGACCAAAAGTTATTGTCTACTGATCTGATAGCCAAATTCATTTAATATGGGAATCTTAGGCCAGTTCCCCCCTTTAGTGACTATTGAAAAGCCTCCACCGCAGCTGGTCAGGATTAGCAGAGGGACCAAGGCATGAGAAGGCATGGATATTAAACTATCCTTTCACCCCTAGAGGCTGACTTTGCTGGAAAGGTTTATGGATCACTAGGAGGGCAGTGTGGGAAAGCTTGTGCAGCTGCTACCCACACTATAGGTGTTCCATGGATAAACAGAACACTTTCCTGGTCTGTCAGTGTGGCAATGTTCACAAGCACTAGAGCCAACATTTTTAGACCTGAGTGCTTAAAACCAGTGATCTAAATCCATGATTAAGCATCTAAATAGAAGTGACCTGATTTTCAGAGGTGCTGAGTTTGGACTGACATCCTATTTAAGTGCCTATATCTGGATTAAGAGGCTAGCTACAGGCACCCAGGCACTCATACTAGAAATAACATTAACATTTTATATAGATTTTGTGCAACTGTATGCTGGAAAGGCCAGATGAATTGATGTAAAGCATTGTGTGTGTGTGTGTGTGAGAGAGAGAGAACTTAAGAACGGCCATACTGGGTCAGACCAAAGGTCCATCTAGCCCAGTATCCTGTCTTCTGACAGTGCCAATGCCAGGTGCTTCAGAGGGAATGAACAGAACAGGTAATCATCAAGTGATCCATCCCCTGTCCCCCATTCCCAGCTTCTGGCAAACAGAGGCTAGGGACACCATCTCTGCCCATCTTGGCTAATAGTCACTGATGGACCTATCCTCCAAGAAATTGTTTAGTTCTTTTTTGAATCTTGATGTAGTCTTGGCCTTCACAATATCTTCTGGCAAGGAGTTCCACAGTTTGACTGTGCGTTGTGTGAAAAACTACTTCATTTTCTTTGGTTTAAACCTGTTGCCTATTAATTTCATTGGGTGACCCCCAGTTCTTTGTGTTATGAGAAGGAGTAAATAACACTTCCTTATTTACTTTCACCACACACATAACAACTGTTCCATACTCCTAATAATTTTTATTGCCCTTTTCGGAACCTTTTCCAGTTCCAATATGTCTTTTTTTAGATGGGGTGACCACATCTGCAAGCAGTATTCAAGATGTGGGCATACCATGGATTTATATAGAGGCAATATGATATTTTCTGTCTTATTATCTATCCCGGGGGTCGGTAACCTTTGGCATACGGCCCATCAGGGTAATCCGCTGTGGCCCGCGCCGCTTCCTGCAGCTCCCATTGGCCGGGAACAGTGAACTGCGGCCACCGGGATCGGCAGGGGCCGTGCCTGTGGAGGGTCAAACCCCTGGGGGACACCACTATTTACTTCTCTCCATTCTGAAAGCTGACCTACTCTTTGTTTCCTATCTTTTAACTAGTTATTGATTCATGAAAGGACATTCCCTCTTACCTGACACCTTACTTCGCTTACGAGCCTTTGGTAAGGGACCTTGTCAAAGGCTTTTTGAAAATTTAAGTACACTATTCCCCTTGTCCACCTGTTTGTTGACCCTCTCAAAGAATTCTAGTAGATTGATGAGGCATGATTTCCTTTTACAAAAACCATGTTGACTCTTCCCCAACAAATCGTCTTCATCTCTGCATCTGCTAATTCTGTTCTTTACTATAATTTCAGCCAGTTTGCCCAGTACTGAAGTTAGGCTTACTGCCCTGTGATTGCTGGGATCGCCTCTGGATCACATTAAAAATTGGCATCACATTAGCTATCCTCCAGTCATCTGGTACAGAAGCTGATTTAAATGATAGGTTACATACCACAGTTAGTAGTTCTGCAGTTTCAATCTCTGATTCACAATGTACCTGTAGTTTATTTCCTCCCCTATGACTCCCCAATACACCCAGCTATTCTCCTTCTATTTCTATAAAACCCAGGTGGGCCTCTTACCCCTTTCTTCTCCAGGAAGCTCCAAAAGGCCCTGGCTGTTTTACAGTCAGTGTCCCTTGACCTTTCCGCTTTTCCTACAAACCCTTACATTGAAAGACCCTGTTGCTGGGCCCACTAGCTGACTGTGTGAGTTACTTTTTCTGCTACTGAATTCACATCTCAGATGTTCTACAATCCATAATTAATGTTGCGATGTGTAGCATCAGAACTGGCAAGATTTGAATTCACTAGTGGCCTGGATGCCACCAAGAGAATGTGTTATATCCTTGGGGCAGCCGGTGTAGGAAGCAATCACTTGAGGCCAGAGAGCAGACAGCTAACCAAAACCTCCATTTTATTTACAGAAAAAGAGAGCTCACTCAGCCGGTTGAAACCGGCTGAGCTATCCCTTAATAGTCTAACTCAGTTGCCATAGTAACAAAACCCATGACAACCAAATACACAACATATTCCTCCCCCCCCTAATAAGAACATCCCCTAAATAAAACACACACTAAACTAGAGAAGGAGGGTAGACTGCCTCCATTCCCGGCTAAACCCTGGGGATTATTTTGCCCCATAACCGTGGGTTCGCCCTAACTAAAGATCCAGCCGATGAGGAGGCCTTCTGTCTCTAGGTGGATTATGGCGAACTTCTGGTGTTGTTGCACCCGAAAGTACTAGGGGCTCAGGGTCCGCAGCACGAATAGGTGAGGAGGTGGTATCAGCTCGTGCTGGGCAAAGGGGTATCTCAGCTGCCGGCAGTAATGGAGAACAGTCAGGAACAGGTGACTCATGATTCGGTGTCTCACCAGGAGGGGTGAAGTCAGACCCCTCAACTGCAGATGGGTCCTGAAGACTGGCATGACCTGGCAACAGCTGATCTACATGTCGCCGCCAGGTAAGATTCTCTGCAGTCCGGACTGTATAGGAAACAGGTCCTGTTTGAGTGATGACTGTGGCCGGGACCCATTTAGCTCTGGAAGTATAATTCCGAGCCAAAACTGGCTGCCCTGGGCTAAAGGTTCAGTCTTTTGCTCTGGGTGCCCGTCTGATGACTTGATATTGCTGCTGATGTTGCACAGTTTGTCTGGGTTCAGAAGGTTTCAGCAGATCAAAGCAAGTGCGCAGCTGTCGTCCCATCATTAGAAAGGCTGGGGAAGCCTGGGTCGTAGCATGAGGTGTGTTTCTATAGGAAAGTAAGAAGGTATCCAGACGCTTTTGAATGGAGTGTTGTCCCTTTGCTGATTTCAAAGCGTTTTTCATTGTCTGCACAAATCTTTCAGCTAATCTGTTGGTGGATGGATGATATGGTGCTGACGTGATGTGGTGTATCCCATTTGCCTTCATAAAATTTTGAAACTCCTGAGAGACGAACTGCGGTCCGTTGTCGCTCACAAGTTGTTCTGGCAGACCAAAACGACTAAAGAGTCCTCGTAGTTTTTGAATAGTACTCTCTGCAATAGTGGACTGCATTATAGAGACTTCTGGCCATTTAGAATGGGCATCTACTGCCACCAAGAACATGCTTCCTTCAAGGGGGCCAGCAAAGTCAACGTGAATACGTTGCCACGGGTTTTCAGGCCAGTCCCATGGGTGTAGGGGTGCCCACTGGGGTGCATTTCTTACACTCTGACATGACATACAAGCTTTTGCCTTCTCTTCAATAGCACTGTCCAATCTAGGCCACCAAAAATAGCTTCGTGCAATTTCCTTCATGCGCACTATTCCACAGTGACCGGAATGTAGCTGTTCTAACATCTGTGATCTCAGGGGTGGTGGAATAATGACACGCCTCCCCCACAACAAACAACCAGATTGGACCGATAACTCCGTCCACCTGGACATGTAGGGAACAAGGTCGGGTGAGACCGGAGAGGTTTGTCGAGATTTTCCATGCATCACCAGGTCCATAACTTGGGATAATACTGGGTCAACGCGGGTTGCCTTCTTTATCTGAGTAGCAGTGATGGGTGTATTCTCTACCTGTTCAAAGTAGAAGATTTCCTTTTGGGCACTATCTTGATGTTTGACCGGTAAAGGCAACCTTGAGAGGCCATCTGCATTGCGTGTGCAGAGTGGATTTCCGATATTTGATTTCATATGTGTGTGCAGAAAGTATCAATGCCCAACGTTGCATACGACTAGCAGCTAATGGGGGAATGCCTGTGTAGGGTCCAAAAATTGATGTCAGAGGTCGATGGTCTGTAAGAAGAGTAAACTTTCGCCCAAACAGGTACTGATGAAACTTCCTAATTCCAAAAACAATTCCTAATGCCTCACGTTCGATTTGGGCGTAGTTACTTTCTGCTTTGCTTAGAGTGCGTGAAGCAAAAGCAATAGGTCTTTCTTCTCCCGAAGGCATAATGTGTGACACGACCGCTCCCACTCCATAAGGGGAAGCATCGCAGGCCAATTGCAGGGGTAAGGATGGATCAAAGTGCGTTAGAACTTCAGAATTTAACAATGCATCCTTAGCTTTGTTAAATGCAACATCACAGGCTTCAGTCCACTTCCAGGTCTTGTTCTGCCCAAGGAGCTCATGAAGTGGTTTTAGCAGTGTGGCTAACTGTGAGATGAACTTTCCATAATAGTTCAGTAGTCCTAGAAATGAGCGCAGCTGGCTTACATTTCGAGGTGGGGAGCCTCCACAATAGCTTTAACTTTTGCAGGGGCCTTATGAAGACCTGCAGAATCGATGATGTGTCCCAAATATTCAACAGAGGGCTTGAAGAATTCACACTTGTCTTTGCGAACTCGTAGGCCATACTCTTCCAGTCTTTGTAGGGTAGCCTCTAAATTCTTTAAGTGATCCTCTTCATTTCTTCCAGTGACCAGGATATCATCCAGATAGCACTGAACTCCTGACAAGCCACACAAGATCTGGTCCATAGCCCTCTGGAACAGGGCGGGAGCCGATGTGATTCCGAAGGGTAGGCGACAGTATCGATAAAGCCCCTTATGAGTCACAATAGTCAACAGCTCTTGGGACTTTTCATCGACGTGCATCTGTAAATATGCTTGACTCAGATCAATCTTACTGAACTTTTGTCCCCCAGCCAGGCCTGCGAAGAGGTCATCGATGCGGGGAAGCGGGTATTGCTCTGCACACAACACTGGGTTGACAGTGACTTTAAAATCACCGCAAATCTGGAGAGAGCCATCTTTCTTCACTATTGGAACGATAGGAGTGGCCCATGAGCTATGGGTAACTGGTATTAGGACTCCATTGGTGACCAGGCGCTCCAGGTCTGCTTCAACTTTTGGCCTGATGGCATATGGCACAGTTCGGGCTTTCAGATATTTTGGTGGACTGCCAGGTTTAATGTTCAATGTCACAGTGATTCCCTTCATACTTCCCAAATCATCTCCAAAAACAGCAGCATGTTTCCTTAGTATAGGGGTTAGACTGGTTTCTTCTTTAGTCATCCAGTGCACTTCTGCCCAGTTCAGCTGAATCTTTCCAAGCCAAGACCTACCCATTAAGGCTGGGTAGTCACCTCTCACCACAAACAGTGGCAATTTAGCCGCCTGTCCATTGAGCTCCACCTTAGCATCAATAGTGCCCAACATGGGCACAGCTTCACCTGTATACGTCTTCAGAACAGTTTTTGTTGCCTTAAGCGGAAGATGCTGTAGCTTTTCCTTATACACAGTCTCAGGAACCAGTGAGACAGCTGCACCGGTGTCTAGTTCCATGCGTATAGGTTTGCCCTCCAATAAGGGGGTTACCCAGTATTCATGTGAGCCCGCTGCCAAAGACAAAACATGCAGTGGCACTTCCTCTTGTGAGGAGGTGTCACCTTGATCATCCTGGGTCTGCTCTAGGGTATGCAAGGTTCCTCTTTTTGTCGGCCAGACCACAGGCCTCTTTTTCTTTTGTTTACAGGCATACTCAATGTGTCCCTTTTTGCCACAGTGTCGACACACCAGGTCCTTACACCAGCATTCTGATGCCTGGTGACCCAGCTTACCACAGCGGTAACATTCTTGACTCTGCACCGTTTTGTGGGTCAGTTCTGGTGACACTTTTTGCACCCTAGGGGATGCACCGATGTATTGTGCCTCCCTTGTAGCCAGTTCCATGGAGACAGCAATATCAACAGCCTTCTGTAATGTAAGCTGAGCCTCTGTCAGTAGGCGCTTCCGTATAGCTTCACTGCAGAGGCCACACACTAACCTGTCACGCAGGGCATCATTTAACATCTCTTTAAATTCACAGTGTTCTGCTAGCTTTTTTAAAATGGCTACAAATTGTACAACTGTTTCATCTTCCTTTTGGTCTCTTTTGTGGAACCTATATCTTTCAACAATTACCAGTGGTTTTGGGGAGAAATGAGACCCCAGGATTTCCACAATGTCACTGTAAGATTTAGTCTCAGGCTTAACAGGGTGTAGTAAGCTGTGTAGCAGAGAGTAGGTTTTAGCCCCTACAACAGTTAAGAATATTGGCACCTTCTTCGCTTCTGTAATGTCATTTGCAATACCAAAAAGCTCAAAACGCTCAGTATACACATGCCACTGCTCTGTATTCTCATCAAAAGGCTCCAGGGGCCTGGTCAGAGTAGCCATGATTTTTAGTTTCACTTTCACAGTCAGTGCAAACAAGCAGCTTTTTTTCTTTGTTTGGTCTTTACCTTGACTTCTACTTCCTTCTGTTACTGGAGCAGCACCAGGATCCCACCCTCGTTGCCAGTGTTATATCCTTGTGGCAGCCGGTGTAGGAAGCAATCACTTGAGGCCAGAGAGCAGACAGCTAACCAAAACCTCCATTTTATTTACAGAAAAAGAGAGCTCACTCAGCCGGTTGAAACCGGCTGAGCTATCCCTTAATAGTCTAACTCAGTTGTCATGGGTAACAAAACCCATGACAACCAAATACACAACAGAATGCAGCTCCCTGAGGCAGAAACTTCAGAGGGAAGTTGGGGGAAGGTTATGAGGAAGTAATGAGCCTTTGGAAAGTGAAGGAGGATCCGAGGTGTGTGTGCTATTGAAGAGTTGTCAGGTTTAAAGGGCATATCGGTTCTGCAGGGCATATCGGTTCTGCAGGAGGGTGGAGAGGACCAAGGTTGTGCAGAGTGGGGAGCCATTGGAAGGGAAGTTGTGAGGCAGTTGGAAAGTATAGAGACTTAGAGTTTATTAGACACTTATGGAGAGAGAGGGGTGGCTGGGTAGGAGTGGAGGGAGGGGACACAGGGAGGGAGTCTTAAAATTTGAACATTGCAGATAAGTTTCCTAGCTTTGATGCTTGCTTGGACTGCTAAATATTTGATGTTTGCACATCCCTAGCTGCTAGCCTTTAAAATTACCCTAAAACTGAAAGTAATCCCACCTTACTACCTGCTTGTGCCATGTGGTGGGACACACCTCCATCCCACTGGCAGCAAGCCTAACCAGCGTCCCTGTCCTCAGGCAGTGCCAATTAGGTGCATCTCCTCAGCTTGCTCTACCTGGAAAAGAGGAGCTTTAAAAAGGTGAAGCTGGTCATAGAGCAAGGGTGTGGGAGAAAGTTTGCCCAAGAAGAGAGGCTGCTAGAGAATGCTAGGGAGCCCAGCCCAAGACAGTGACTGGCCTTCTTCCCCCCCTCCTCGAGTTTGGGGCAGACAGATGCTGCAGCCCTGAGCAGAGTTCTGGATGTCTTCTCTCTGTTATTGCCCTGTAGCTGAATCTGAGGAACAGCACCAGGGACTGGAGATAATTAGACTCAGAAAGGAGCCTGGGAATGAGCTCAACTCCTGCAGGGACTGACCTTGCCCATGAGTGGAGGTTCCGTAGGGGACTCAGGCAGAGGTGAAAGTAAGCCGGTACGGGCCGGTACGGAGGACCGGTAAGAAAAGGAGACTGACTGAGGGAGAGAGAGAGAAGCCTGCTCCCTGCATAAAAATAGTTTAAACTCGGCTGTTCTCTGATGGTTCAGCCCCCAGGGCTAGGTTTCTGGCATCCTTGTTAATTTCACTCACAGTAGCTGGGGGGAGGGGGTCGAGGGGAGGGTGTGTTTGACCATGGCAGGGGCAGTCCTTTTCTGCCCCCGGGAAGAGGGGATCTCTCCAATACGAATATACACAACAAATACAAGCATTTGGCTGCACAGCTTAAATCCAGAGCTAATAAAAGCAGGTGGAAGGGGAAAACTCACTGTCACATTGGTTTCTCGGCACCTCCCTCCCCCTCCTCCAGCCAGGCTGCAGACAAGGCTCTGCATTACTCCCCCCTACCCGCAGCAGGGGTTCTTTAGCTTGCAGTAGGGACACTGGCTGAGATGTCTGCTGCTGCTACCTGCAAAAGAACAGTTTAAACTCAGCTGTTCCCTGTGCAGTTTCAGTGCCCAGAGTTAGGAGCCATTTCTGGCATCCTTGTTAATTTCACTCCCAGTTGTTGTTGGGTGTGTGTAACCTTGGCAGGGGCAGTTCTTTTCTGCCCCCGGGATGAGGGGATCTCCTAAACACAATCAAAATCAGGAACCATTTCCAAGTTCAAATCTATCCCATTCCCTCCCCAGCAGAGGATCATGGTTGTGATGTCCAAACTGCTTGCCAGATCCTCTTTGAAATGTTACTGTTTAAAAAAAACAACACAAAAACCATGGAGAACATGGTGGAAAGTTGTGTCATGATGATTAGGGTTTATTTTGGGCAAAGCAATTTTGCTAAAGCAACTAAAGATTCACATGGAAAGCAAATAGCCCCCATAGACAAAACCACAAAGGGATTTGATGGGAAAACTGAATATTCAGGGAAATTATTGTGCCTCCTTTGAAAGAAATAGTAGTTTTCATTCCAATCCACCCTCTTTATATATTGATTTAAACACCTGAAATGTCCTTAGGACATCGGGTGCAATCTCAGATCTCTTTTTGTTTTGTCCTGCCTGCAGAGTGCAGAGGCTGAAATTGACAAAACTTTCTCTAAATATCTTGTATATTTCATGAAGGCTATTCCAGTTGTCCTTCATTCGCCCCTGACTTCCCCTCCCCCCGCCCCCCCCGGCTCCCTCCCTGGCTGGCTGGCTGTGGTTTTTGCCTTGGTTACTTACTTCTTGGCAGACCCAGCCCAGTGGCACCTGCTGGCTCTCTGCAGGCAGCAGCCCACAGGGGCCGGTTGCTGGGGTCACTGCTGGTTGGTGGCAGGCTGCAGCTGCATTGTTTGTGACACATTCATACACATACACATACATACAGTCAGAGGTGAAAGTAAGCCGGTCTGGTCCGGTACGGCGTACCAGCAAGAGCCAGTATGCCGTGCTGGACTGCATCGACTCCCACGGCGGGGATTGAAAGGGCTCTGAGCTGCCCACGGCTGCGGGCAGCCCTGAGCCCTTTAAATCCCGGCCGTGGCTGAGATTTAAAGGACTCAGAGCTCCCCGCCGCTGCGGGCAGCCCAGAGCCCTTTGAATCCCGGTGGTGGCTGAGATTTAAAGGGCTCAGAGCTCCCTGGGGCTGCAGGCAGCCCAGAGCCCTTTGAATCCTGGCCACGGCTCTGGCAGCCAGGCTGGGGCCAGGATTTAAAGGGCTCCGGGCTTCCCTCAGCGGCAGGAGCTCTGGGCCCTTTAAATCCCTGCCCCAGCCCCGCAAAGCTTGGGGTTCCCCCTGGCGGCCAGAGCCCTGGGCCCTAATTTGCCCCTGAGCCCCGGGGCAAATACCTCTGCAGCTGGGAGCCCCTGGTTGATTTAAAGGCCCTGGGTCTCCCAGCCACAGCTGGTTCCCCAGGGCCTTTAAATCTTGAGAGGCCACACCTCTTCTGGATGAGGCCACGCCCCCCTCAGGACTCCGGCAGTACCGGTAAGTCCTGTAAGTTACTTTCACCCCTGGACTCAGGAACACAAGACATAAAGAGATGATGGCAGAGCCTAGGCTAAGAGCTGGATGACTACACACATTCCTGACCCATACAGGAAGTGATGGAGTGATTACTGTGAAAGTAGGTTTTCTTTAGATTACTTTAGAGTACAATGGGGTCATTCTGAGGCCGCAACCCTTTGGAATATACCCTGATCCACTAGTGGATTTGGGAACCGTTGGCCTTCACACTACATTTTGGGGTTTCTAGATCATTTGTATTTGTGTTCTTCTCAGCATAATCCCAGTTGCCAAACAGGGTTGTTACCAGCCTCCAAATTTAAAATGTGGATCTACAAAATCTTCTGAAACTCTGCACATGGCTATGGATGGAATAGAATGAGCTCAGAATACAAGGCTTTTTCATATCTTATTTAATGAAGTCCTTCCCTCTGACATGATAGTACCCGAATAGTGGCTTTAACACACCGTGAGTGTATTTCCTGCATCTCAATGATTTCCAGCTGAAGTGTGCTTAGTTTATACGTTTTTTCAGTGGACTACCCCTTCATCCTCAACCTGGGATCTGAGAGTCAAACTGGGTTCTTTCCTTTCCTAATATCCTCACCCGTAATAAAAAATCCCTGGATCAAATTATGCCCTCAGGAAAACCTCTGTGTCCCCATTTTCTTGAACAGATGTTTTATAAGGAGAATTTCAATACAGTTGATTCACTCAGCACGGTACTTAAATATATGCCTAACTGTAGGCACATGTATAGTTCCATTGAATTCAATAGCACTATTCATGTGTTTAAAGGTAGGCAATACCTTGCTGAATCAGGGCCTGATAGCTGTGCTAGGTCTGCAGGGCTTAGAGGAGTAAAACCCAGTAAAAACTTATTTTTATCACTAAAGTAAGCAGACATGACTGATACACACACACACACACACACACACACACACAGAGCAGATCTGCTGTGTGCAGGGAAGTGCCATTTTTATATAGTCACTTTCAGGATACAGCAGAACCACCACATCCATTGTCTCTGAGAAGCTCATCATGGTCTGCACCAGTCTAGGATGGTGCCATCTGCCTAGTTCTCAATCTGTGCCTATAGCTGATTCATTCTGGGTCGATGTGTACTGTGCATGAGAGGCCTATCTCACGGGGCCAGATCCTCAGCAGGTGTAAATCAGCATAGTTATATGGCGGTCAATGGAGCTACACTGACTTATGCTAGCTAGGTATCTAGCTCTTGGAGTTCTATGGCATTAACTAACTGAATAAAGCTTTATTTTTTCCCCCATCCTGAAGGTTGTGTTTGTGTTTCCCAAACTTCATTCTGCTCTTGTCTGACTTGTTTTTATAAAGTTGTACATATTCTATTCAGATCTAGACCTCAGATGTTTGAGAGCCTGGAGCTGAAACTGTGTGTATATAGAGATAAGAACCATGTACACTGAGGTGCTCCTACAAACTGTATCTTTTGGGGAGGTGAGAAGGAAACTAGATTATGGACATTTGTCAAATAGTGTTGCCTGTTTATAGAAATGTTTTAATACAAGGAAGCAGGAGATACTTTGTTCAGACTCTTCCTAGGAGCTGCAGGCACCAATGCAACTCTGAAAAGGCAAACCAATAGCCAGGGGTGCTGTAGAAATGGGAAGAGCAATGATTACAAAGGCCCATAGAATCCGGATATTTTAATAACTGTTTCAGATTTAAATAGTTTCCCCCCCTTTCTCTGTCCCTCAAATGATTCCTCTCCCACCCTTTAGTCACCGCATAAATACCAATCACTCCCCAAACCTTAGGGGCTGTCCCATGCAGCTGTACAATTTACTGTGTATTGTACACATAATGCAATACCTTTAACCATAATACTGTCACGTGACAGCAAGAGCACTATGAGAAGTACTGTGAGGAAGGAGTGGTGCCTCTGGCTTGCTAGCTTTGTTTATATAATCAGAAGCCCAAACCTGGATTTCAGTTTAAGCGAGAAAAAATAGCCCAACCACCTTTCTTTTTATTATGCTTTTACACACATTAATGTAATTTTCTTTTATAACAGTGTTTGCTGTTGGGCTCAATTTGGTGCAGCAGGCACTCTATAAGGAAAACTGCATTGACAGCATCCCTATTGAGAGGATACTAAGAGGAAAACACACACACACACCCATCCATGTATGCTGCTGCTGCTGCGGCTGGGATTGGTCTAAGATGGCACCCTGGTGCCCTGCCACATTCTGTCTCCTTGGTACCGAAGCAGTGCTCTGCTTCTTGTCACTGAGTGGATGATGATTATCTGCACCAGGGTCTCAAGGGTGCTCAAGCTTTGCTGGCAGTCGGAGCTGAGCTGCTTCAGCTGAAGGATTGTAAAAGCAGTACAAGGCCAAGGAACCATTACCGGTCACTTGCTACATTCTGCTTGTTGGAGGGGGGGTGCAAATCATACCTTCCCCTCTTTCCTGTGCCTTTTTAGCCACTGTACCCTTGTTGAGAAATGACAAGGTTATGTCAGTGTGGTCTGAGAATCTATTGATCACAGCCATCAAAAATTTGTTCAGTAGGTTAGGGATTTGTTGCTTTACATATCACTCCACTCATCTCTTATTAACTCATCCTGTCCCAGGCTTGCATCAGCTCCTCTACCGGCATCAAAAGCAAAGCCGTTCGCAGAACTTGATCATTTCTGTGACAGCAGCTCTCCACAGTACAGTTCTAAGCTCATCAAAATCATTGTAATTACTATTATACCAAAGCTCAGGTGCATGACCCAGCCATTTACATAGGTGAGGAAAGAGGCAATACTCAGGAAAATCTGACACATGGCAGCTTTGCCAAAGCAAAACCATTCCTTGGAGGGACGAGTGAGGAAAGGGCCACCATGTGTAAAGATCGAGTTTACAATACATTGCCTCTACCCTAGCCCCAATTCTATTTATGGAAAATTTCCCTGGGCCAGGTACACACACTTGAATTCTCACATACCCGTCTTTTCTAGAGGAGTCTTGGACAATGGATACATCCATGTATCAAGATATTTATTGACTCTTTCCCCCATCAACATCATCATCAAGGTCCTGTTACGCCTCTGGTGTTTAGGACAGTGACAAAGATCCTCCACTCCTGTCTGTTTCTGGCAAGTCTTTCAATGGTTCCCCAGCTGTGCACCAGGTTTTTTGGGTTGGCTTCCACAGCTCTTGGCTGTTGTTTTCGGGCGGCCTCGTTTTTGCTTGCCTTCAGGTGTCCATCTTATTGCTACTCTGGTGATGGAATCAGTTTCCATCCAAAGCACATGACTGATCCACCTCCAACGCCTCCTGGCAATGATGGTGCTCAGATCCTCTTGGCTGCACTGTGTCGATAGATCTTGGTTTGAGATTGTTCTGGGCCAAAAGATATGGAGGATTTTTCTGAGGCAGTTGTATGGAATGAAGACAGTTTGGACATATCATACTTTTTCATTCCCCTATATTCAGCACTATAAAGTATTGTTGAAAGTATGCAGCTCTGATAAATCTTGAGTTTGGTTTTGGTGTTGTATTTTGATGATTTCCAGACTGTATTTAAGCTCCTGAAGGTGTTCCTGGCTTTATTGATTCTGTTCTGGATGTCCTGGCTTGTTCCACCATCCTGGCTGATGGTGCTGCCCAAGTATGTGAATGTTTCTGCATTGGTGAGAACATGATCCTCTATCCGTACTGGTGATGGTGAGGCAATATTAAAGGTCATGATATCTGTCTTACTGTGGCTGATTTTCCCTCCATTTGCTGGCTGAATGAGTTAAGTTGTTTTTTCTTGTATATGATGTTGGGCATGTGATAGGAGAGTGACATAACCTGTGAAGTCCAGGTCTTCGAGGGATGAGAAGAGTGTCCATTTAAAGCCTCTTGGCATGTCTTCTGTTGTACGCCACATTACCCAGTCAGTGGCAATGCTGAAGAGGATTGCAGACATGACACACCACTGCTGTACTCCTGTTTTGACTTCAAAACTGAGCTCACTGTGCATGGTATTATTTTAATACCATGCATCATATTATTTTAAAACAAACAAGGCTACATTTTCAGAGGGGCCTTAGCCAGGCTTCTAAATTTGAGTGACCAAAACTGCACAGCCAAGCTGCTGAGCATAACATGGACATGACATTTTAGGGAACCAGCTTTTTGGGCTCTCCAAAATTCTCCTTTGGGCAGGGAAATGGCAAAACCAAGTTCAGACTCAGGAACCATCTCTTTGTTTTTGTGTTTGTACAATGCCAAGGGCGGTGGGGTGCTGGTCCATGACTAGGGCCCCTAGGTACAATGGTAATACACATAATAATTAATAATAAATGTAGTATTGCCAACCGCAAGTATTATTTTAAAAAATCACAAATCAGGCCCCCAAAATCATGAAGATTAGCTTAAAAACCATGAGGAGTTGTAAAAGTAATAAATGCACATTCTTATTGCATGTCTTTTGGGTAGGGCTGTCGATTCAAATTTAATTGCGATTAAAAAATTAATTGTGATTAATCGCAGTTATAATCGTACTGTGAAACAATAGAATACCAATTGAAATTTATTAACTATTTTTGGATGTTTTTCTACATTTTCAAATATATTGATTTAAATTACAACTGCTAATACAAAGTGTACAGTGCTCACTTTTTGTTACAAATATTTGCACTGAAAAAATGATAAACAAAAGAAACAGTATTTTTCAGTTCACCTCCTACAAGTGCCGTAATGCAATCTCTTTATTGTGAAAATGCAACTTACAAATGTAGATTTTTGTTGTTGCATAACTTCACTCAAAAACAAAACGATGTAAAACTTTAGAGCCTACAAGTCCACTTAGTACTACTTCTTATTCAGCCAATTGCTAAGACAAACAAGTTTGTTTACATTTATGGGAGATAATGCTACATGCTTCTTGTTTACAATGTCACCTGAAAGTGAGAACAGGCGTTTGCATGGCACTTTTGTAGCCAGCATTACAAGATATTTATGTGTCAGATATGCTAAACATTCATATGCCCCTTCAAGCTTCAGCTACTATTCCAGAGGACATGCTTCCATGACGCTTGTTAAAAAAATAATGTGTTAATTAAATTTGGACTGAACTCCTTGGGGGAGAATAGTATGTCTCCTGCTCTGTTTTACCTGCATTCTTACACATATTTCATGTTATAGCAGTCTCGGATGATGACCCAGCACATGTTCATTTTAAGAACACTTTCACTGCAGATTTGGCAAAACGCAAAGAAGGTACCAATGTGAGATTTCTAAAGATAGCTACAGCACTCAACCCAAGGTTTAAGGATCTGAAGTGCCTTCCAAAATCTGAGAGGTATGAGGTGTGGCACATGCTTTCAGAAGTCTTAAAAGATCAACAGTCCAGTGCAGAAACTGCAGAACCCAAACCATCAATAAAGAAAAACAACCTTCTGCTGGTGGCATCTGACTCAGATGATGAAAGTGAACATGCATCGGTTTGCACTGCTTTGGATCATTATCGATCAGAATCTGTCATCATGGACGCGTGTCCTCTGGAATGGTGGTTGAAGATGAAGGGCATATGAATCTTTAGCACATCTGGCACATAAATATCTTGCAACACTGGCTACAATGTCTGTTCTCACTTTCAAGTGACATTGTAAAGAAGAAGTGGGCAGCATTATCTTCTGCAAATACAAACAAACTTGTTTGTCTGAGTAATTGGCTGAACAAGAAGTAGGGCTGAGTGGACTTGTAGGCTCTAAAGTTTTACATTGTTTTATTTTTGAATGCTGTTTTTTTATACATAATTCTACATTTGTAAGTTCAACTTTCATGATAAAGAGACTGCACTACAGTACTTGTATTAGGTGAATTGAAAAATACTATTTTGTTTGTTTTTTACAGCACAAATACTTGTAATAAAAAATAAATATAAAGTGAGCACTGTACACTTTCTAGTCTGTATTATAATTGAAATCAATATATATGAAAATGTCAGAAACATCCAAAAATATTTAAATAAATGGTCTTCTATTATTTTTTACCAGTGTGATTAATCATGATTAATTGTTTTAATTGCTTGACAGCCCTGCTTTTGGGTTTTGATCATTTAGGGTTTATGTTTTGAAGATTCTCTCTGCAACCATAAGAGCCAGAAACTTTTTATTTGAAATGGAAAGTTTAGGTTCCCACGTGTAATCTCATGACTCCAGGAGCTGGGGCTTTAAAAAAATCATCAACAGCATGAGACTTATGATAAAATCATGCGAGTTGGCAACACTGTAAAAGGCTCCTACAACATCCTCTCTTCTGCTAGCATAGATTTACAGGCCCTTATGGTTGTTGATAGTTGGTCCAATTAGAGCATCCTACATTGGAGAGCAGCCTCGCATGCAGCTGGTCCCAGACCGAAGGAACACACACACAGGCCTCTTTCTAAACTGCACTATATGTGTTCTTTAACTGCAGCTGAGGTTCTAGCCCATTATACATAAAGAACTGAAGTTGTGCATACTTGCAGGACAGAATGCAAATGAAGCTTGGTGAACAGAAAGGAGTAGCATTTTCTGGAGATAACAGCAAGCTGCTGGTGGACTTTAGCAGCAGGAGAGTTGCCAGTAGATCAACTGCTCACTCGGCAGTGGGTGTCACTGCAGCTGATGTATATTGCTTTAATAAACCTCAATAAGCATGGGAATAAATCACCTAGAGAGAGAAATGGTGGGTGGGGGTAAGGCATGAACACAAAAAGGTAGGTGGGGAGGGAAAAAAAAGCACATCTCCTGGTCATATGATTCCTCAACCTCTTTCTGAACCTTGGCTCTTATTCCCTGCTGTCCTAAAAGCCTCATTTGCAGAGACAGATGAGACCACTCTGCTCAGACACAAATGTTTCAGGTATTAGTGCACTGACTTTCAACACTTTGGGGCCATAAGTTTGAATTCCAACAGGCATTTATGTTTACAGTGTGACTCCAGATCTTTCTTGTAATGGCTTTGAGGGACAGTTGTGTAGTGTTAAGGAGAATGGTTGCCTCAGGAGAGAGAAAAAACTATATCTGGGCTCTGTATTATAATGGGTAGTGCTTGGCTGTTCGGCTGTCTGACCTGTGGCCCTCAAATCCCAGAACTCCTATTTGAAACTGAACCAAAAGAGGGTCAGTGCTAGCTTAGCTTCAAATCCTGGCTGAGCTTACAGCCCTGCTGGAAAGGTGTAGAAAGCCTTTTGTGATACATTTTAAGAGGCTAGAAAGCAATTTTGGTTGATTCTGCTGGACAGTTAACTTGCTTTGTTTAAAACTTGTTACCTTTTCCTGGTATCTTTTTAATGACTCAGTGCCTTTATTTGAAGTGCATAAACTCCTTTCAAGACAGCAGATTATGATACATACAGTACAAGGAGAATTTTCAGGTCATTAGCATGGAAGAGGGAGAAGCTCTGAGAAGACGGCATATTACACAAAGGGCCCCATCCTGAATTCGTTGCCTAGCCAGAACTCTTCCTGATGCCCATTGGGATTTGGGTGTGTGAATGTGCAAGGAATATAGAACTTGAACCCCAAAAGAATTGTCAATCCCCAATACTGGTAGTTACATGCCCAGGCAGTCCCATTGACTTCAATGGAATTGTATGCGTGAAATAGGCCTGCTCTGGTGATTAACTGCTCCCTACTGGGAGCACGGGGTTTTCAATCTGGCCCTTTATTTTTAATTGTGTGTGTGTGTTTGTGTGTGTGTGTATAAAAATCCGTCAAATCTCATCCTCTGACAAAAGATTTTATGAGCTCCCTGAACTCAACATATTTAATGACCTTTGAGAAGTATAGCACTTTTCTAAAAACAGCCCACATACATATATAGACTCATCTGTTTAAAGGAGTTTCACTTCTATCTAATATTTTCATTTCCCTTTTACCTTCTCACTCACTGCTTTTTCAGACTACCTTTCTATATGAAGAGCTATTCTTCTTCAGCGGCCTCCTCTCACTTCTTCAGCATGGTATTTATGATCTTGCTGTTTTAATGAGAGCACAATCAATAACTATGGAGAGGTGCTGAAGACATTACAAAGGAACTAACCCTTAACAAGTCAAATCCAGATGAGGTACAAAATGAATGGACCAAAGGATTAAAGTATTTACGACAAAATATTAGAAACACATGGAGAATTAGTTCTCATGGTGATAAATATTTTACTTTTTACAAGTCCGTATTTAAAAAATCTTTCATCTTTGTTTTGTTTAGGGTATTACAATAAGCCTGGGATTTTTCACAGTTACAAAGGTATATTTTCACAGCTGTTTTAATCAGAAAAAATTAATATGCTTTTGATAGTTTGGAAATATATTGTTGGCAAAAGTTTTATAACAGCGTGTTATGTAGGAGGATGGAAATCCTCAATGTTACATGCTTTGTTTGCTATTTGAAATTCACTGAATTCCCACCTTGCACCCGCCATTTGCAATTGTGCACATTAATTTAGAAACTATTGGCCTCATCATTAGAAACCGTTTTCTTATTAATTGAGCTGTAGCTGTTTTAAAATTCTTCGTAAATTAGTAGTAAAATAGCTGTCACTGGAGGAAAAATTGCAATAGTTGTTTTGTTTTCAATAATGTATTTGCATATGAAAAAGATAAAATAAATATGATTGACTTGCTTTAAAAAACCTTTATACTTGCCGGTTTAATTACTTCATTTTTGATTTTATAGTTTAATGGGTGATTATAACACTCTCATTTTTTCTCTTAAACTATTTCTCTCTCTAGATATCAATACTATGATACAAATAGTACAGTATATATTAGGTATATTATATAGAGATGTGTAACATGTACCCATTGATGTAATGTAAAAAAGCTATAACTCTGACCAGTAAATAAAGAATAATGTTGGTGGTGAAACAAAAATATATAACAAGGGAAGGTAATGATATAGCACAGATGCAGAAACAAAAGAGATTAACTAAAGTCCTAGCTTGCCACTGTTTGCCTTGCAAAGACAGAGGCTGATTTTTTAAAAAAAATCTGTGGATTAATGTGAACTTTAATACTGAAGCAGTGTGTGTTTACTGCTGGTGACCACAAGACATAAATCTTGCAAGCACAATGTAAAATGCAAGGCAGCCCCCAGGTTTTTTTTTTTCCAGTCTCAATTTGTGTGCAAGTGTGTGTTAAGTGCCGTTGAAAAATAGTGACCTTTAATAAAGGATCGTATCCTGAGACTATTTTCCCAGACACACAGTGACCTTTCAAACCAGACTGGGGTGAGGGGGTGTGGAGTTTGGACTTTGAACCGGCCAGTTCCCGCTGTGTTCCTCTGTTTGCCAGGCTACTTTTTATTGTGTCACAAGGGAGCGTTCTGTATGCAAAGCAGGCTGAGCTGCCAGCCTGAACCTTTGCAAATCAATTTGTCTGTGAAGGCGAGTCCACTGGAGTGAAAGATGGTATAGCAGGACAAACTGCACCTCTCTTTGTGACATCATCGCTTGTGGCACTCCTGTCACTCACATCAACCCTAAAGGGCTATTGGAATAGGAAGGTTTTTTAACCCTTACTGGCCAACATAATCTTAATGAATAAGGGAGTTATTTACAGAGCACAATGCATGGCAGGGTTTTGTGAGCGTGTGTGTGTGTTTGTTTTTTCATGTGGGTGTTTTCCTCCTTTGCACCATCTCATTTACATTAGCAGGGTAGCTTCTTTTTACTGCTCAGTATCTATCCCTTGAATTACAACATCAAAGATCTTTCTAAATCAGTGGCACCTGGAAGCCTGTATCTCTGAGCCAGGATGGTCTCAACTGTCCTATGTGCAATAAGAATAGAAAACAAGCATAATATTTGGAACATAAATGTAAATGTTTCCTAAGGGTTAATGTTACTGATTTCTCCAGGCTGCTCAGACAGCCACGACTCTATATTAATCAGTACCTAAAAATGCCAGAAAAGACAGAGAAATGCAATCACTTTGGGTTCCTTATTTTAAACTTCTTTAGCTGGCCCTCCCAAAGAAATCCTGCATTTTTCATAAAATAGTAGCTAGATCAATTCCTATGTAAGCAATTAATCATTTTTATATTTTACAAAAAGATGGGGAGCAAAGTTGGATCTACTAGAGAAACACTGACTCTGTCTCTGTGCACAGCCCTGTGAGGAAGGTCCCAAACTCTTAACCTGCCTGGAGAGATAGGTTGTGTTGCATCTCCTCACTATCTTCTACCTTGCTTCCTGCACATCAGATGCCTTCCTTGAACTGACCTGTAAGGCCACTACTCTCTCTTCCTTCATATATCTCCTCGAGAGCCTCTTCTGCCACAATGGCTACAGAAACTAGCCAAGCAATAATTGCCAGGTTGAGGGGCAGTGAGGGATAGTTGATATTTACTTTAAAAATGTGATTGTATGTTTTATTATTATTACTTGTGTTTACAGTAGTGCCTGAGGACCAACCAAGATTGGATCCCCTCCCTGTTGTCTTAGGCACTGTACACACACAGAGTTGTGGACAGTCCTTGCTCTGGAGAAAATATAGTCTAGTTTTATCCTTTTCTATCACCCTTCATATGTTGTTTGACTTCTTAGGCCTACTTCCTGTGAGGACTGAATCATATGTATAACTTGACTTCACTGGGGCTACTCACACACATAATATGCATGTGCTTGAAGTCTTTGCTGGATCAGGGCCTTACATTGCAAACTCTTTGGAATAGGGGTTGCATCTTATACTTGTGGACATCACCTCGTACACAGTGGGTATCACCCTATCACTACTAAAAGTGACATACCTCTCAACCAAACTTACTCGGAGACTACCAAACTGAAACATGTTCTTAATGTCATGGCAACATATGGTGGGAAACTGTTGCATATTTACATCTTTCCTTATAGCACATATGAAGACACACCAGATTAAAGGTTGTGTTGTGGCTTCTGGGTTTGCTGCATGGCAGGCAGCCATTAGAACATCTAAATGTACAATCTAAATGATGTAATTAATTTGCATGTAGTTTCCTTCATACACATTATAACAAAATGTGTCACAGGAAGAGAAAATAAATAGGCATTTTTGGGAGAAAGGAGAGAGGGTGCAGTAATAAGTAATATTTGGTTCACTCACTTCTGTGAGTGCAAGCCCCACTGAAATCACTTGGCGTTTGATCCATGGGACATAAAGCAGTTTTTGGCCCTAGCAGATCATTTGTGAATTGGAGCTGGAAACAGCTCAGAAGCCAGAGGTAGCAGAGGATGGGGGTGATGTAGTGATGTTTCCATTTTTTTTGGAGACAGAAAATACTTTGGTCACAGGAATCTGGATTACTTCAAGTTTAAAGAGTTTGTATGTTAGGAAGACCACAAAAAAGAATTTACAATAGTCAAGATAGGAAGTAATTATTGTCTGGATAGAGAGTTCAGCCAAGGCAGGGTCAAGGTAAGGATGAGTTTTGTCAATGTTCTGGAGGTGCTGACAAGCAGATTTATGTGCAAGGGAGAGAGGAGTGGAAAAAGAAAGTTTGAAGTCAAGGATGGCTCCAATATTTTTGGCCTTGGGAGAAGGGAGAAGGTAAGAGTCAAGGAAAGTGCTAGTAGAGTCCAAGACATGGGGGAGTTTATATTTATTTTCAGGAATTTTAAATAATGCAGTAAATGGAGAAAAGAGGCTATCTCCTCTGTTATGACAATGGTGTGTTTACAGATGGTTTACGGATAGTAGATAACAGAGTACAACGAATTGTGTAGGACCATGTAGGGATTTAGATGTGTCATATGAAGAATTATTGAGATTTACAGAATCTGAATACTTTATGCAAGTCAGGCTTAATGCTAAGTTTTAATAGGTGAGCTAGAGATGTGAGCCAGTTAACCATCACCACGTTAATGTGTTTTACCATGAGAATTTTTCATGACTGTATTCTGGGATCATCAATAAGGTGAATTGAGTTTCCTTTAGTTACCTGACTAGCAGGCTTTTTCTAGATGGATTATATTTTTGATATCCTTTATCCAATCAGATTTGGAGGAGGATATGCTGGATTTCCATTGTAGAGTAATTCTACATTTGGCTAGAAGTGCTGGCTTACAGTCCTCATCCTGTATTTATCTTTTGGTCAGGCAGGCATTAGAATTCAAGGGAATGTTCAGTTTCACCATCCTGTTCACATGATCCACTTATGATCCACCTTTTGCCAAAATTTCCCATATTACTGTATTACTGTGGAGTGTTTTATATGTAATCATTCTGAATTATGGCCTTGATTCAACAACGCACAAATATATGGACCCAAGTTCACATGCCTTTGAGTGAAATCAGTGACATTACTTGCATGCTTAAAGTTAGGCTCATGCTTAAATACCTTGCTGATTCTGGGCCCATATGTTAATCAAGTTATACAAGTACAGTGTTCTTGCCAGTCCCCTGCCTCTGTTTACTTCAGTGTTTTGAGTCTGTTCATTGCATTATGAGAACAGATACAGCACGGGCACTGTCAGAGCAGCCTTCCTCGCACTACCAATCAACATGTCTCAGCCTCTATTTGGAGGGACCCCTCTAAGGATCAGAGCCACAATGCCCATTCAGTCCCTGGCCTCTCGGCTCAGACTGCCTGCAGCAATGCCAATTAGTCCCAACTGAAATGATGTCTTCTTGATTGAGACACCTGTTCACTGGGATCTAAACAGAGTATAGAAATCGCACTGTTGAAATCTCCTCTAGAGACAGAGGAAGATTGGGTGTCCATGATAACTCTTTTGTATTCATCAGCTGCCTTTGGCATCACCGACCACAAGCTGTGGTTGATGTATCTGGGGACACTCCTGGGGGTTGCTGGGGTCACTCTTGTATGTCTCTACTCCTTTCTGTATAGGTGATTTGTAAAGGGTGGTGTTGGGCATTTGGTCGTCTATTCCAGGAGCTCACTCATATAGAGTTCCACAGGATTCCATCTTGTCACCCCTCTAGTTCAGCATGCACATGGGGCCATTAAAAGGGGTTAGTAAGTAAGTATGGATGGCAGTGTTATAAGTATGCTAATGAAACCAAGCTTTATTTTCTGTCTCTTCCCATGGGTCAGTTTATCCAGATTCTAACAGAGAAGGGGACATAGCTACAACCCAAATCAGACAAGAATGGAATAATGCTTGTAGGCTGAGGGAAGCAACCAACAGAAATGGTATAGATGCCACTAGTTGGTGGGGTGTGTCTAACAATTGTTTTTTATTGGATCCCCAGCTGCTTCTGCATTCCCAGGGAGCAGTTATTCTCAAGAGCACTTGTAGTCTACAGTTGACAAGTGGGTTGCCTTCCTTCTTTTCGCATGTGGACGTTGTCATAATTATTCACACCTTTTAGGGTATTGCACAGCACCCTAGAGGGGATTACATCTTCAAACCATTTGGAATTGCTAGCTAGGGCAGAATGTGACAGTCAGCTTTTGGAGCAGGGTTAAAGCCAGACAGCACATTAGTAGAGTTGATCAGAAACACACACACACACACACACACACACACACACGTGGAAAATTTTTATGAAAATGAGAAAAAAAATCAGTTTTCATCTAAATTTTCTATGAACATTTTTGACTTTTCGGTGAAAAAACAAAAGCTGAATTTTTTTCAGCCCAAACTCAGAAAATATTGGCCCAACTCTTCTGATTTAAAAACAAACATTTTGACTGGGAAATTCCACCATGGCTTCTCATGGGAGTTGTAGTCTGGGGGAGCATGCCCCATTCTTCTCCATAGGCTTTCGGGCCAGACAACATCCCCCATGAACAGACATGGGTTTCTTTTTCTGATCTGCTAGTTCAGGCTTTTCTGTACTGAGATTGACACCACTGTACACAAACTCCTAGGTGAGTGTTGGGAGGTTTGCTGGTGCATTTGAATGAGTATTTCATAAACACTTTAATTCATTTTTTTTAAACTAAAGTCCTAATCACTTAGATTGTACACTTAGATTGTATTCGATCATAAGAACACAGCTTCTGTCACCAGTAAGTCATCCATGGCAATATCTTGTATTTAGGGGAAATGGACAGGTGACATGGAATAGCCTTGTTACAGCCTATTCATGCTGATGCTCTTTGTATAGCCACTTCCAATAGATAGAAAGCTGCTGTCTTCATGCTTTCAGCTTCGGTTTCCCTGCACACTTTTGGCCAGGATGAATTGGGTTAATCTCAGTTCTCTCCAACTCCAGTAAATGAAACTATATTTGGGTAAGTGCAATAAACACAGCTCTCTGGCAATGGTGTCTTGGAGGAGTTGAAAAAGACTGATGTTGAACAGGATCTTACAATCCAGCTGCTAAACTGAATGCTGTAAGTGGCATGTGTGGGAAATAAAATGTTAATTCAGACTGGGATTTTAATTTCTTTGGCCAAACTAAATATATTTATTGAAGGAAAACTAGGTGGAAAGAGATGCAGGCATACCTGATGCCGAAGAAAGGCCAGTTTATACCGAATACATGGGAGTAATTATTCAAGAACAGTTCATCCATGTGAACATTTTGACAGTATCCTGTAACATTGACAATGTCAGCGAGACCTCTGGTGATCTCCTTAGTAAGTGCTGGTTGTACGTCCTATCTTTCTTTGTGGGGGGCTAACTTTCACTGAGGCATTCAAGAGTATTTAGGATTTCAAAACAGTCTTTAATAGACAATGCCTTTACTGGTAATTTGTTCACTTGGGCACCTTCCTTATTCGGTTCCCTTTGGACTGTCTTGGACACTGAAGCCCCTGGCTTCCTCCCAGAAAGGATCTCTGCAAGTACATCAAATTATTGGAGTGAGGATATAAATTTACTGTAATTTAAGTATGAGTGATGTAATATGCCTCTTGCTTAGTCCTGCTCTTCTCTTCTGAGCCAGGTCAGCACCTCAGCTAGTCCACCCAGCTAGGAAGCTGGGTGGATATCTTGGAATAGAGAGTCCTCAGGGGAATGCAGCTCTGTAACTCCAGGGGAAGAGTAGAGAAAGCTGTGTGGAGTTGGCCCGGCTCAAGCTGAAATGGACCAAGGAAAAGGGAGAAGCAATCACTGCAGAACACTGGGACTTGATTGTCAGCATGAAGGTATCCATGAAACCCTGAGATGACTATCCACAGAAGAGGCAACAAAAATGGACCCCAACAAGATCACCTGACAAAGGCTCCTTTAATACCAGACACAGAAGTAAATATTTACTGGGAATCCACTAGGTAGAGTTGGTTGGAGAAATTTCAATGGAACCATTTTTTATCAGAATAGGCAGTTTTGTCAAAATCAAAATGTTTTGTGAAATCAGGTTGATTTTGCTGGAATTTCATTTGGAAAAAAAATAGTTCTGAAAATGTAGAAACTACCGATTCTTAACATTTTCAGAATGAAATGTTTCCATTTTTCATTTTGAAATGACTTTTCCTATAGGCTTGTTATTTTGTATTCTATTATATATTATAATAGAATACATATATATTCTATATATTATAATAGAATACAAAATAAAAAAGTGAAAACTGTCAAAATAAAATGTTTTGAATCACCCAAAATGATTTTTTCCCCAGACTTTTCCTTTGTGGAGAATTTTGAAAATTTTGGGGTTTGTTCTGATTCAGGACAAAGCTAAATTTCAAAATCTCAGACTCCTTCATGAAACAGAACTTCTGTTCTCTGCATAGCTCTAATTTTAAGGCCTAATGTTTGAAGAATATACAGTTGATATGGTCACTTGATATGCTACCGCTCTTCCACCAGGGGAGGGAGGGAGGGAGAGAGAGAGAGAGAGAGAGAGTGTGTGTGTGCGCGCGCGCGTGCTTTTTGGTGGGCTGGCTATGAAATCACATTGGTTTTTTTGGTTCAAGTTTTACAAATGTTGGAAATGTAATTGGCCATTCCCTGAAATCTTCATTTGGCTGTTGATTTTTGCCTGAATAAGGACCAGGACCGCCAGTGTTTTCATTGTTAAACATCCTGGGGCACATTCTGTTGCTGGACAGACCTCAGCATTATTTGGACTGAAAGGTGGCAATGGCTTTAAGAAAAGTGGAAAAAATTACATAAATCCCAGTATGTTAGTACTGTCACAGGGATCCAGCTAGCTGTAGCTTGGGTTCATTTGCTGTAGAGCAAACTGCAGCTTTGTATCTAAAAGGTTCTGTGGGTTTTTCCCCTAGCCATATATGTGATCACTTGTCTTCCCCCTGCACTCTTCCAATTTCCCTTCTTTCCCCTTCCCTTATTCAGCTGTCCTGTTTTTTGCTTATCTTCACATGTTTTCTAATGTGAATATCATAATAATCTTTGTATTCTATGGAGCCCGTTGCACTTCAGATCTGGTTACTGCTTTATGTTACTTCAACCCCATTGTCCCAGCTTGTCTGTTTTACCTTTCTTTCTTTCTTTCTTACATATTTAAGTCCAATTAAAGTTAAGCTCATGCTTATGTGCTGTCCTGAATCAGGACCTCATATTGCAATGCTTCCTCCCAGTCAACAAAGTCACAGTCTGACTAAAGTCACAGTGAACATTTCTCTGTATTCATTTCTTACTGAAGGATGTTTTCAAGAACTGAATTCTAGTGCTAGAGGGGATGGAATGGTATGGTATGGTATGGGACAGAGGTGTTGTATGAATGAAGTTGTATTTTTAATTTGCTTTATAAACATACATTTATTTTTGGCTATGATTTTATGCCCAGATCTACCATCCAGTTAAAAAGATAGTGTGCAGAAAGAAAATAATTGTGACTTCTGTATTTAAGTTTATGGCTACCTTTAAAAAGGAAAGAAATGAAAACTAGGGAATTGTGAGACAAACCACAAGGATTTTATTAAGCAGTAAAAGTTCCAAAGGTTATATTATTGTGAGTTATGTGAAATGTTTAATATTTATTCAAATACAAACTCCAAGCCAAAGTTATAAGGAAAAAGACTTGCTTGTTGGGCAGAAGTTGATACTTTGAAGCAGTATGCATTTCCAGTACTCCTCTCAGAAGCACTGGCAAATCAGTTAAGGGCTTGTTGCTACTTGAAACCGTGACTGTTTCTTTCTCTTTGAAAAAACAAACACATAAATGACTCTTTTCCTTCTCCTGCCATCCCATAGGAATACAAGGGGTTAAAGCTGGTATTTGCAGAAACAAGCAGAGTTAATAATATCCATTGTGAAGCTGAGAGAGCGAGAGTGAGGTTATCAGCAAATCAATGAACAAAAATTGGTTATTTGAAGGATTAAAAGGATCTAACAATCCCCGCCCCCCAAATATGATGCCTGGTACAGAAGGGAAAGGTACTACAGCAAAGTCATTGTGTTACCAGTGCAGAAGTCTCTCTCTCTTTCTCTGTGTCTGTTTAGAACTTCCTGGTTGGTCAGGCCTGGGCTTACAAAAGGGAACCGTTCATGTCCAGACGCATTGCAGGCTTCTGGCAAAATAGCCGAAGCTCACGAAAATTTACACATTTCCTGGCACCCAGCCGAGCATACTAGTAGAACTTGGCTTGGATTTTCTTTCAGTTAGAAAAGCCATTTTTTGGCGGGAGTCGGGGTGGCAAGTTCCTTGTGCAGTGTCACAGCAGCAGAAATAAATAACAGTTTGGGTACAGAGAGCAATTCCTATAATTATATCTGTCAGATGACTTATAATCAGCATATTTAGCACAGCCTGTTACTCTCTGGTTTTTCTTTGTGTGCTGTGGGTGTTGCTGACATTAATGCGAAATAGCACCTTGATAAAAATCTGACTGTTGCTATGATGGTGATGTGGGGAACCTTTGAGGGGTTTTTGTGGGTGCTTGTGGATTTACATTTTATTTGGAGGCTATCGTGGTCCAGAAACAAAAGGCTGGGGAAGATGGAATCATCCTTTATGATTTGTGACAAAGCTCTCCTTGAAGACAAGGTGTGATTCTGTATTTCTGACACAGGATAAAGACCTTTCTCTCTCCTCTGCCTCTTTAAAGCGGGATTGAAAGTAGCCTCCTGCCAGTCAACAAACTGTGTCATTTCCTTCCCTCTGCGAGTCTCACTCTTTCCACAGCACAGACTTTCAAATTAACATTTTCAGTTCATTAAAGATATTTTTGAAAACATTTAGTTCTGTAATACCAGGAGCTCATCTGGAACTGGTCAAACTCATGCTGGAAATGAACAATATTAAAATCTCTTCATTTCAAAAGCACACTCTAAGCCCATGAGGCTGCTGCTTGCTCATATCATGATAAAGCATACCCTTTTCTTATGCTGCTGAAGTTCCGAATGCTGTTAACTCTGATTTCTTCCCCCACCGATCTCAGAAAATATCTAAGGGAACAAGATTACAATTTTAATATTCGGATACTGTTTTTGATGGCTCTCTTTAGAATGAGGCTCCCTCCCACAAATATGCCTCTTTGTCTTAGTATCGCTCACATCCATTGCAAACTCCCCTAAGGTGTATTCTTGTCGTAGTCATTGGAGAGCTATGGATGTAAATTCTCTTGGATCAAGAGGAGAATATAATACTCCCTACCCCAGTGACACACACACACTTCATGCCATCTAGTTTAGAACAACATGCCAGAGCTTTAACTCACCACCAAAGGAGCAGAGCGGGAGCACTGGCTGTGCTCATAACATGCTGATGCCTTTGTGTGATTCGGCTGTCTAGCATTTGGGACTTCAACATGCTAAGAGAAAGATTGAGCCTTAAATTTACTTAGGGTAAAATTTTCCCTAAGTCCCATTGGCTTTCATATACCTCCTCTCCTTCTGAGGTCAGTAGGAGCAGGGTTTTGGATCCTATGTAGGATCTCTGTGTAGGAGTGGATATAGACTGTATTTCTGTCTCTACATATTGCTGCTCTTTGGGCTACTCTACTTCTCACTGTGAGACGTGTTATGGACATAGTTTCTTTTAAAAGGAGGATATATGGTCATAGGGTACATTTAAATATCATTATTCACATCCAAAGAGCTTAAAGCCCTTTTGGAAATGGAATCACTTTACCCACTGCAGAAATGCAGCCACTCGGAGATGAAAAGCAGCAGTTGTTTAACAGCATGTATTAACACAGCACAGCAATGTGTAGGAATTAGTGGTGAACCCAAGCTGCAAAGTTTGGAGCTGGAATTTGAGCCGAACTTCACCAAACTTCAGGGTGATAAAGGCTAGCTGCAGAATTCAAATCTGGACCCAAACCTTCCTAAAGTTTGGTAGGCCAGGGAGTTAGATTTGGGGTTTGGCTCAGGCCTTTCTCTAGTAGGAAGTGAAGAATAACATATGCATAAGCTTGGCAGAATTAATTTTTTTAAATCATTTCAATGGGTAATATCGATGTTTATTTTTTAGCATTTTTTAAAATTTGTATGTTTAAATTTTTGTAGTTTTGCAAAATTATGGGTTTCAAGCATTTTTTAAAATGATTTAAATTTTCACAGTTGTGCAAATTATGTGGGGGAGGGTTGACAATAATTACTTAATGACAGTAGTTATTGAAATTCAAAGAGTTAAAGCTTTATAACTGTTAAAATACAAATTGTTAATATCACATGTAAAAATATTCAAAGTAAATATCCTTAAATCAATCTCTAACTCTCTAGCAGCATTTTTCTTACTTTGCATATCTGTAAATTTTGATTATTATAGATGGAAATATTTTTTCATCAGTTTGTGTTTATGGTGAAATTGACGTTTACCAACATTTACTGATAAAAATTAATCCTTCCAAGCTTACTTATGTAGTTAAAACTGCAGAGTGGATTTTAGGTGGGTGGCATGTAATTATACAGGAAGAAACTCAGCCAGGACACCAGGATCAAAACCATTTCTCTCATGAAATGCGCAAAGGGATCTTTAACAGACACATAATCTTTAATGATCACAGAGGATCAAGGCTTTGGATTTACATCTCATATCAAAGATGGTCCCTGGATCACAGATTCAGTGCTGACTCAAGGGTAAGAGAGCTACTTCTTACTTCCAAGCACCCAGAATTATTTATTTTATAAGGTCTGATGGTCACACTGATTTTTGGGTGAAGTTCAACAGAGGGCTTTTTACTGGACAAGGATTTTCGTATGACAATCTTATTTAGTTTATGTATTGCATCTGTTCTGCATTTTGGAAGATACTTATTAAACTGCAGTTGGTATGTGCAGTAGAAAGACAGTGTATTTTATTGATAATTAATAAATAATTATCATAATGCAGACTGTAAATTCTCAATCTCTTTGGGGCAGGGACCATATATTTGTGCAGCACCTAGCACAATAGGGCCATGGTCCTCATTGGGCCCTATGGCTGCTACTGTAATATAATTCTACTAGTATCTCTCTCTCTCTCTAATTAGGTTCTTATATTGAGCCCATCACTGCAATGCCTGAGTGCCTCTTTACTAAGAATGTGGAACACAGATTTGCAAGACTTACTCACACGGGCAGTTCACTCCCACACTCGCATGTAATTGACTGCAAGGGGACTAGTCAGTGGAGCTAGGGCTATGTATGTGTGTAACGGTTGGTTGGATTTTATCGCTAGCTTGCAAGCTCTGTGGGGCAGGATCCTCTCTCTGTTTGTTGTTCAAATTCATCTGTCAATTGACATGCACTGTAGAAGTAATAAAGAATACTTCCTAGCAGCCACAAGTTATTCTCCTCTGCTCACTTCCCTATATACACTGTCAATGAACAAACAAACAGGAAAGAAGGAAAACCCACAGAGGGAGCTGCTCTCGTAAGTTTGGGCTGGAGAGAGATGGGGAAGTTGAAAATTAGGTCTAGACCAGACTTTCTTCCTGAGGGTTTATTACTTTGCTAATCCAAACATCAGTCTCTACCTTAGACACTCATCAATACACATGCAGAATGGAGGAATCTGTCCTACTTCTTGTCTTTAAAAACAACTTTAGGTATTTGAACAGTAGAGGGTGGATTACAGTGGAAGACATTCAGTAGGGGCCAGACTAGGGAGCCCTTGCTTACAGTGGTGAGCATTTACTCACTGAAGGTTTCTGTGGCATTATGTGCATGAGTAAGTGCTCACCAATATAACAACTCCCCAATCTGGCTCTAAATCAGCTGCTAGCCATAGGAATGCAAGTGCCCTCACCTGTCACCTCCTGGATCCAAGTCTAAGACACCCGTCTCTGTGATACTTAGGGGCTGTAGAGACACCCAGGCAAGGGTAAAGTCAGAACAGCAGGGGATGAAGGCTGCTGTTCAAGATTTAAGGATGAAACTAAGGGGAAAATCTCATGGCTGAATGAAGCCCCCAACATGGAGGAAAAACTCTGTTTCCACTCCATACAGGGGCTCAAGCAGTGGAGAGTCCCCTTCAGGGAACTCTGTTCCCTCTGGTGCATTGTGAATTAGTTATCCGCATGGCAGCTCCTTGGACTAGATGGAGAGATAATGGCGGGTGAGGTCTTTGCCAGTATGGTTCCACTGGGACCAAAACCCAATGGAGGGTTTGTACAGCAGGCTCCACCTGCTACTACTTCTTCCCAAGCCCTGCACTAGTCGGATTAGTTCTGCTCCTTTCTCTGCCCAAGCTACTGCAGCACTTTGCCAGTATTTGTTTAAACTGGGGCAGAGGCTTCTGTTCCACAAGCCCATGTTCTGCTGACTGAGCAGTCCGTCTACTGGGGCTGTGTCCCCCTCTGCAGGATCTGGCCCCAGGTAAGTACACGTCAGGTGACTAGTCTCATTTGGTTTTTCTTCACTTGTGCATAATTCAGCCCAGTTGAAACCTGAACTGAGAGCCACTGAGGAGAGGATTTTCTGTATCTCTGAAAATCAATCAGATAAAGCAGTGCAAATATGGCATATATATAGTAAAAGTATGTTGGGGGCTGACCTAAAAGAGTGAAAGCAATTGGCTCTAATTTGGCACTGTGTCTTGGTTAGACTGCTCTGCATAGGCCTATGTACTATTCATGTTGCCTTCCCTTTGCTAGTCTGTGTGTGCATGTGCTGAATGAGGGTGAGCTTTGAGTTATACAGTGAAGGTGTTTGTCCCCCAAGTGCAAGGGTCCAATTAGATCTGACACACCAGAGGCGTTTCCCTGATATTTATGCTACTGTCTTTCAATCTTTAGATGCATTTAGTCTTGTGGGAGGCGCAACAAACAATGTCAGAAACAACATAAAATTCTCCATTAGCCATGACCCACAGGAAAAAAAAAATTGCATGACTTTTATTAGGCACACTAAAAGTGAAAGCAGAAGGGTGGGGCTGGGTTTGTCGATCTTTGCTTGTAGGAAGAAATAAAATGGCTCATTTAAATTCTTAAGAACTGCAGAGGAGGCAGAAGACACAATGAGTATCTTAGAGAAGAAAGGCCATCAGTTGAACAAACTAATCACATGGTAATCAAAGGGGAGTTATGCAGTGCCTACTGAGAAGTACTTTAGAAGAAGTTCCAGCCAGGCACTGTAAAGACTCTATCAAGTGACATCTTCAATAAATTATAGATTAAATAAATAGGAACAAAGGAACATGTAGTAAAAGGGGAAAATGGCTTAAAGACTTTCCTAAACTCTATATGCTCTGAAATTGTGCTGCCATATAGTACTTCGGAACTGCCCTGGCTCCTTAAAGAAGAAACTTACCAGATTTGTCACCATTCAGGCTGGCCTTAAAACCACAAATTCATACATGTGCTTCCCCATGCACAAATAGTGCTTGCTGCAGGCATGTTCTAAGTGCATTGTCCACAGGGGAGTGATGCTTGGAAGTTGTGTTCATGTAGCTATTCAGTCCTTCAAGAAAGTGAATAAGAATTGAACAGAACTGAGCCCAGGGGGAAACCGATCCACTGGGATTGGAACTAGAGCACTAATCAAAAGCATTCTCTTCCCAATCCTGATTTGGTAGATGCCATGAAAGCCCAATAAGTCACAGTATACTGAAATATGACTAAAAAGCATGCCGAATAATAACAACAACAGTGTAATAGAAATGTGACTCAGTAATTATACTTGTGTAGCATTTCTCATCTTTAATGTACTGTACAAACATTCACTAATTAAGCCTCACAACACATGAGGTAAGCATGTGAATTTTGTGATCCATATTTTTACAGATGAACTAATTGTGATCAGTTTGCAAATAAAAATTAAATACAACGTTATTTGCAATAAACAAGCAACATACCAGGTTACAAAGGCAGATGGGAACAAAGTCTGCAAACTATCAGACTATTAATACTTTAAAGCTTTAAAACGTGTAAATAAAAGTTGCTGATAATAAAACACAGAAGAAACAAAAATGTTTTGAGCCTGTATGCGTTTGTGAATGATTTAAACTATAAAGCTAAATTCTTCTCTGGTGCAACTCCATTGCCTTCAATGAAAGTACACCACAGAGGAAATTGGCCTGAGGGAATAATTACCTCTGCAGAGAGAGGGAAATCACAGAGACTGAAGAGGGGATATGAATTAAGGCCTACATTTTCAAAAGTAACTAGTGATTTTGGGTGCCCAACTTAAGACACCTTAAAGAAGCTTAATTTTCAGAGAACATGCAAACTGCCTCTTTTAAGGACGTTGGCAAGCCATACAGTGAGGCACCCAAAATTGCTAGTTTAAAAGATGTAGCTGTAAGCCACAAAAGAATACTTATGGGTAGAGAGGAAATGGGCTATGTAATGATATCTGCAGACTTTCCAGGGATAGAGTCCCAATCTTAGATGGAGGAATCCCTGCCTTCTAAGGTGAGCATATCTGGGAGTCACATCATAGCATCATACATAAGTATGAATAACCAGGACCAGATTAACATTTTGTGGGCGTGGTGGCAAACATATTTGTGGGCCCTCACCGGGGCAATGGAGCATGGTGCAGGGAGGTCAGTCCCCAGAGTGAGGGGCCAGTGAGGGGCAGTGGGGCATGGCAGGAGTGGCCCCACTCCGCCCAGCCCAGTGTGAGGGCACTATTTACAAACTGGCAGTTGCGGGACACACAGTGGCCCCACCCAGCCCTGTGCTGCCAGCATGCCCCTTCCCCTCAGGGGTTGGCCTATGCCACACAGCCCGCCTCTGCCCAAAACCCCATAGGTTCCGACTCCGTGGGTGCTCCAGAGCTGGAGTACCCACAGGAAAAAATAGTGTGTGCTCAGCATCCACTGGCAACCCCGCCGATCAGATCCTCCCCCTCATCCCCAGCGCCTCCCGCCTGCAGCTGATCAGCTGTTCAACAGCGGGCAGGAGGCGCTGCGGCGGGGGGAGGAGAAGGGGCAGGAAAAGGCAGGGGCACTCTGGGCAGGGTGTGGAATGGGGCAGGAAGAGGCAGGGGTGGAGCGGAGGCAGGAAAAGGTGGGTGGCAGGGCCTTGGGGGAAAAGGTAGAGTGGGGACGCAGTTTGGGACAGAGCTGGGGTCAAGCACCCATGGGGACATCAGAAATTCAGCATCTCTGCAACACCCACCCCCCGACTCCCTATGCCCAGGGCCCCCCAACCCTCCCGGATCCTCCGCCAAATGCAGAGAAACCTGCAGGCCAAGACGAGCAAGTGGTGGGTGGGAGGAAGCCAGCAAGTGGAGCAGGTCGGGGCCCCTTCTGAGCATGGGCCCGGCTCCATGGTGCCACTAGCACCATTGTAAACCCAGCACTGTGAATAACAACCAAGAATCAAATAGAAAGGCCTGGTGCTGGGGATATTTATTTCTGCTGCTCCTTCCTATGTCTACATGTATTGTCACTGGGGAAGTCTTCAGCAAAGAGCGCTACTCAGTCAGCACGCAGCTGAATCAGTGTCAGCTTTAGAAAATCACTTATTCTGATCCAATTTTTTTTTACGATTGGTGTCTTAATTATATTTTAAAATAAATCATTACGTGCAGTCATTTAGGAAAGGCCCTTCTGTTAAAAACGAATTGCTTGCAAAATTTCATTGTAGAAAAGGTGAATCAAAGTGTTTGAGGAACCTGAGCGTAAACATCTGTTGCTTCTGCTTTTTTTTTTTTTTTTAAATTCTCTTTTCTGATTAAAAAAAAATAAAGGCCTACAAATTACATATGCTTTTGAAAGCAAAGAAAGCAACCCCACCCCCACACTCAGGACAAATATAAACTGATAGCAGATTTTTGTGGCTGAGTTATAAATCCTTGGGAATAGAAAGAATAGAGGGATCCTAATGGGAGCTCTGACACAACCTTAACTGCAGTATAATGTTGCAAATACATTGTTATTGTAATAGCAATCCTCCTTTATAACAGGCTCAGTGCTTGACCCAGACCTATTGCTTTCACTTTCTTCCTCAGCTATCACTATGAGCTTTGTCACCCTTCTCAACAAACCAGGCCACTCGGGGAAAACATTGTATTTGATTGGCACAGATAGTTGCACCTCTATTTGATTCTTTCATTTCTGATTGGCTTTGTAACAGCTGCTCTTCCTTGCAGTGGAAGCGGTGGCATAGACTGTAAGTTGGTTTAGGGTTTTTTGGCATTCTTACTAGCATAATTACTGGTTTACTTAAACTGGCAAAGACTGGAATAATTTGTGATGGTCAAACCTTGGAAAGTTCAGAGTTCAGGTCCAGTAAGATAGCCATGTAAAAGTCTGGATGCGTATCCAAAGCCCTGGCTCTGAAGAATCAGACTGGAGATTTCAGTGTTGTCGAGTCTTGTGATAATTGCTGTTTTTCTAAAAGCCCCATCTCCTAGTCTTGATATATGAGAATCTCACTTTTTTATTTTTATTTTTTAAATTAAGTTTCTAGCCTTTGTGGCTGAAGAGTAAGCTTGGAAAACCGAATCCTGGGAATGCAATCCAGAAAACAAATACCCCCCCCCCCCAATTTATTATTTTGTAAAAATCATGAATTTTAAGTGAATCTCATGATTTTTTGGGTCTGATGCATGGGTTTTGAACTTTTGGGGTTGCCAATAATGAAACCTCTATCACAATTCCCAGAAAACAGAGGTCTACATTCAGGTCTGCTGGAGCTGTTGGGTACTCAACACTTTTGAAAATCCTCAATCCAGCAAAGCACATAAACATGTCATTGGATTCATTCAGCTGCACTTTGTTATGTCAGGGCCTTTTTAGGTGTCTACATATAAATTTCAGCACCTAACTTTAGGTGTCTCTTGTTTGAAAGTCTTGACCCTTGTAAAATGGGCTCACACAAGATTGGAAATATAGCTATTGTGATGGTGGAAGTCACCAGGTGGCATGTTGCACACAGGGCCAGCTCTACAGTTTTCGCTGCCCCAAGCAGCGCACTGAATTGCCGCGGCAGGGGCAGTCCATGTGCCCTTAGAGCGGCAGGCATGTTTCCGCGGCGGCGGCAATTCGGCGGCAGCTTCTATGTTTAGCTGAAGCCGCTGGGGACAGCTAAACATAGAAGCTGCTGCCGAATTGCCGCCGCCACGGAAACGCGCCTGCCGCCCTACGGGCACACAGACTGCCCCCGCCATCCACAGCAGCAATTCAGCGCACTGCTTGGGGACAAAACAACAGGGACTGCCACTCCTTGCAGATTGCCACCCCAAGCACCAGCTTGGAATGCTGGTGCCTGGATCCGGCCCTGGTTGCACATTGTTTTACAAGTTCTTTTTTCTTAGTGTCTGAGCACTGTTCAGTCTTTGAAGAATGCTATGTTGTTGTCAGTTTTGTGGTTCAATTCCTTTTTGGGGGAGCTGTTGCAAGCAGCAGGGAGGTCTCTCTGTCTTAATCTAACTGGGATCAATTTTTGGGGCAGAATTGCTCCCTGGGAATTGGACATAGGTGTTCTGGCCAACATTCCTGAAAGAGGGGATTGCCGGCGCGCATGTAACTGCCTCTATTGAAGGACTGGTGTAAATAAAATTAGTTACACTCAGAAAATACCTAAACTCCACATCACTGACTATCTTTAAGCACATGAGTAGTTCCAAGCCAATGGAACAATTCCTGTGCTTAAAGACAAACATGTGCTCAAGCCTCTTGCTAAATCTGCAGCTGACTGAACATAATTTTTAGAATATGGTCTCCAGTTTGAGTGCCTGCAATTACAAAGTTAAACTTTTGCTTTCCACAAATAGTCTGTAATATTTGCCTAAATGAACATTCCTGCTTGCAAAATCACTAGCTAGAAAGGGAACACAAAAGGGGGCATCACCACAGTCAAAGCAAATCAATGACAGAAGTTAAATGTGAAAGTATAGTTGTAAGTATCTGTTTTTCTGTTTCTCAGAAACTCTTTGAAATCCTCTCTTCATCACCCAATTTATTAAAATAGCTTTTTATAGCTTTCCACATGGATCTCTTTCTCCTGTCTGTATTCAGTTAAAATAAGTGCTAAGAAGTGCAAGCAGGGCTTCATCCACAACACCATTTACTTTGCTGTCTTTTCTGCATTTTGATAGTTTGGGAAACAAATTGAAAACATTTTAAACTAGTTGCTTGTACATTCGCTCATTCAAACTTCTACGAACCTTAGGTTTTTTAATTGTCTGAAAGTACTGTTGTTATTATTATTTATTTATATTACTGTAGTGCCTACTGGCTATTCTCTTTGGGTTTACTCATGTGAGTAACAGCTCACCAATGAGAGTAAGGCTATGTCTACACTACCACTTATGTTGGCAAAATGTATGTTGCTCAGGGGTGTGAATATTCCACCCCCCTGAGCGACATAAGTTACACTGGCATAAGTGCTAGTGTGCACAGTGCTATGTTGACAGGAGAACTTCTCTCACTGACATAGCTACTGCTGCTCGTTGGGGGTGGATTAATTATGTTGACGGGAGAGCTCTCTCCCCTCGGCATAGAGCAGCTGCATGAGAGATATTACAGTGGTGCAGCTGCATTGGACATAGACATAGCCAACAGGTTCACAATGTGGCCTTTACTATTTTTCTGTTTTTTCCATGTTATCATCTTACTGTAATTATTATTAACTATTATATACTTATATTGCAATAGCACTTAGGACAACAACTGAGATCAGGGTTCCATTATGCTAGGTGCTGTACAGACAATAAGATAAAATCGCTGCCTCAGAGAGTTTATAATCTATAAAGACAAGACGGTATTATCCCAATTTTACAAGTGGGGGAATCATGGCACAGAGAGATGAAGGGTATGTCTATGCAGCCCACAGCAGCAAGCCTTCCAGCCTGGGTTGACAGATATGACTTAGCAGGGCTCCTGCTAGCACCCTAAAAATAGCTGTGTAGCCAGTGCTTTGAAGTTGGGCGTGGCCTGGAGCTCTGGTGGGTTACGTTGAAAATTTGGCTTGGTAAATCTAATAGTTGCACTCACATAGCTTCTACAAATCCGACTCCCACTGGTGAGCACTTACCGACATACATCGCTCCACAAGCATCAGTGGATCTTCATGTGTGAGAAAGTGCTAAACAGTGTTGGTAAAGTTTGAAGGCAGTAAGTAGAGAAGGCCTGATTTCAAACTTCCTCACACCGATTTTCGCAGTGGTGTAATAATGCCGTTGACTTCAGTGGAATGACTCCTGATTTACATGGGTATAACTTGAGACAGCAGCAACACAAGCTTTAACAAGCTTCCCCAGAACTTTCAGAGTGAACTTACTGCAGTTCCAGCAAAGATTTTTTTAAGCCAATGTAGGGTTGCGTGTACTCCTCAGCTATCTGCATTTGGTCCCATAGCTGCTGAGTGCCTCCTTACAGGGCCTGTGCACGATCAACTAGTATTGACATCAGCCTCAACTTATATTGATGTAGATGATGTGCAGTGCATACAGCACCATGCCAGCAGTATTCAGCGTCTCTCAGGATCAGGCCCACTGATACAGACTCAGGTTTGAGAGCCGAAGTTTTGGCTTAAACAATGTAACTTATGGAGGAGCAGTCTCATCCCAGACTACTCCTCTCTCTTGGGTAGCCCTTATATATACACCATTAATAAACATCCTTCCAAATAATCTAGTCTGCTGGCTAGTTAGCAAATACAAACAAGTACTCTGCAAAGCACGCAATGCACTGTTGTTTAACTTCGGGCAGGTTTGGGTACTTCAAGTAGAGAGACAGTCACACAGCTCCATTAGAAACAACATGGGTTTTTTACACTGCTTTCTTTAGTCCTCTTTTATTATCCTTAATCATCTGATTTCTGTTTATCTCCCTGCCCTAATTTGTTCTCATTTTGAATGTCTCCATTCACTTTAATTAAGCTCTTCCTTGGCAGTGTCTTTTAAAAAAAAAGGCTTTGAGGTAAAGAATCTGTCTGGGTAATGAAAGAGGGTGGAACCAGAGAGGTGAGGTTAGAAATATTCTTGCCAACAGCTGCAGTTAAAAGAAAGATGGATCCTCCTATGGCCGCAGGACCCCAGCATAGCACTTGCGTGCCTTTTCCCTCTCTTTGTAGGAAAGCACACTTGCTTTCCAGGTGGATTTTCCTAAGTACTTACAGCTCCAGAACTGCCATGTGTAAGTACCTTAAAACCAGAATCAGGAAATGTATTTTTTTTGGCATTTAATTCACTATCTTTTATAAGCATTTGGGATCTGATTTCGCAAGGTGCTGAGTGTCTTCAACTTCCACAGACTTCAACTGACCCCTTGACCACTGAGATCACTGAGCATCAAGGAAGGTCAGCACCTAGCAGGAGGTGGTCAGCTTCTCACAGCACCTTAGAAATTAGAGATGGGCTCATGCTGCAAAGTTCAGCGCTAGCTCTGAATCCAGACTTCACCAAAATGTAGGGATGTTGGATCCAGCTGTCTTGTGTTGCCCACTGTAAGGACACGGTCCAGCTGAGTCATTCACATCTGGATTTGAATTTGTCCACCATCTGGGGTTTTACTTAGCCAAGTCCAGGCCACTCTCACAGGAGGCCATATAAGAGAGGCCACTGTAAACTTTCATTGAAGGTGCCTATTTGAAACTTTAGATATGGAGTCGGGGATGTAACTCTGAGTAGTGAAAATTATCTTCCTAAATTCACCCATGAGTTAAATATTAGAAACCATGTGTCTGCCCTGATGCTATCATACTGGAGATGAAGTACCAAGTGTGATATAAGTGGCCAGTGAGATAATGTCCCTTTTATGGGGGGAAGGAGTGGAGACTAGAGACAAAGGAAAAATTGCCAACTGAAGTGAAATGTTCTTTAGTACAATATCTTGTCTGCCAGGTACTGAAGGGCACAGACTCACAGCTGGTCAAGTCGTTACTCCATTAGTCATAAAGATTTAATTATGATCCCTTATTTGACTGGAGACTGTAAAAGGAGACTTGATGTTAGTATTTACTGTATTCCCCCCCTCCTTTTTAAAAGGATGACCAGTTTTGAATGATGATAATCGCTGTACTCTTGGTTGAGGACTAACCTCCCTGAAATTTTCAGGACCACTAATTTGTGGTTACTCCAGCATTAGAATGGACTCGATGGTGGTGGCCTTTAGACTGACAATGCAGTAAAAGTTTAAAGCTGCAACTGCTTCAGAGCCAAAGAAAGAGAGAAGATTGAAACCTAAAGGTTAGCATGAAATGCACTTTACTGTTATCTATGAGAACAAATGAGTTAAAAAAATTTCAAATACCAGAATACCCTACAGGGAGGAGATATAACTATTAAAGGGCTGTTATAGCTGCAATAAATGTAGGAACAATAAAAATAAATTGATGAAGTAAATGTCAGTGCTGTTCCCCTGAGCTGCCCCCACACCTTTGTCCAAAAGTAGAACATCTCCAATTACAGAGGGTGGAATCAGCCTTCAATGACAATATGACAAGGACAGAACATAGAACACTGGCACAGAGAACACAATTATGCACAGCCTTGAAAAATTGTATCATAGTACAATGTATGGAAGAAATCAATTAATGATGCAGGGCCTCCACTTCTGTCTAATAATCCTGTAAAAGAAGAATAAAAACCCCGTGTGCATCAAAAAGGGAAAGGGGAAAAAAGATGACCCATAAGTGGAAGTCTGCATAATACCAGGGGTCAACATTTGCACTGTTTAAAGCATCTGAAACATTCTTCTTTCTCAATATTATTTTAAAAAGCACTGATTTTTAAAAAAAGGTATTTAAATGAAATCTACTTCTTCATTGGTTAAATAGCCCAGTGAAAGAGAGATTTCTTTGATGAAAAGGCCACAGGCAAGAAAAGGAGACAGCTCCAATCCAAAGCCATGAGCTGAAAGGTAAAGGCAAAATTTAGGAGTAAACACACTAGACGGTAGAAGACTATTTATCTTGTGCAATTTACAACAGGTGCTAAACATTACAAAAACTAGAGCTATTAAGCAATCAAATTAAGCTATAATTAACACAAGAAAACTGTACAGGAATTCTAATTAATTCATATCTGAACATGTCCATGATATCCTCCAACAGCCTTGCTTTGTAAAAAGCTTCCACCCCCTTCATTAAAAAAAACCAAAACCAAAAAAAACCCCCAAAAAAACCCCATAGCCCACAAACCAAAATAACCCTGGGAGTGCAAAGGAAATTACAAATATTGATGGTTTAGTGCAATTCACTATATTGATCAAACCCTTTATGTTGCCTTAATATAGAATGCTTTAATTTGGGGACTGTACTTTGAGAGGTAGGAAGAAAAGATTCCTCTTTCACTTAGTGACTAAATTCAGGTAAGTCTTAAAAAGTTTGATGAGGTCTTCTGCCACCTGGTCACATGCTTTTCTGCACCGCAATGCCAGATCCTCAGTCCTGCATCTCTTCCTTCCTGGTGCAGTCACTTCCCAGGGTAATCCATCATCTGGCTCTTCCCCACCCATGCTCATCTTTCCTCCCATAATCTTCAGCATCCCTTGCTCTGACCCTCTTTACATGCCTCTCAGTTTGTAGCTCATGGAAGCTCCAGGATCCAATGACATTTGAAAACAGCGGTAAACCCAGCTGAGACTGCCTGATCTGCTGAGACCCTGTGATTGATTTTGCAAGTTATCCCCAAAGGCAGGGAGACTCTTTGGGTTGTCAAAGAACTGGAGAAGGGTACCTGGTCTAACTGATCTGAACCTCAAAGCAGTTTGAATTTCATCTTGCTTTCTGGACTGTTACATATTTTCTATTTACTCATATGGGAGACAGGAAACATAGCAGTTTATTATGCACATACTGTTCAGGATATGTGCAATGTTGGCAAGAAGTAGCACATTGAGTAGATTACTGATAGCCAGAAACTCTTGAGTTATAATCCCATCTCTGCCAACAACCCAGTGTGTGGCCTTGAACAAGTCACTTAAATACCTGGGGCAGGTTCTGCTATCCTCTTCACCAGTGCAAATATGGAGTAATCTCTCAGTAGTCAATGAAGTTACTCCAGGTTTACGTTAGTGTGCTGAAAGCAGAAGCTGACTCCTCCACTCCCATAGAATATCAGGGTCGGAAGGGACCTCAGGAGGTCATCTAGTCGAACCCTCTGCTCAAAGCAGGACCAACACCAACTAAATCATCCCAGCCAGGGCTTTGTCAAACCTGACCTTAAAAACCTCCAAGGAAAGAGATTCCACCACCCTCCTAGTGAAAAAGTTTTTCCTAATATCCAGTCTACTGCAACTTGAGACCATTACTCCTTGTTCTGTCATCTGGTACCACTGAGAACAGTCTAGATCCATCCTCTTTGGAACCCCCTTTCAGGTAGTTGAAAGCAGCTACCAAATCCCTCCTCATTCTTCTTTTCTGCAGACTAAATAATCCCAGTTCCCTCAGCTTCTCCTCATAAGTCATGTGCTCCAGCTCCCTAATCATTTTTGTTGCCCTCCGTTGGACTCTTTCCAATTTTTCCACTTCCTTCTTGTAGTGTGGGGCCCAAAACTGGACACAGTACTCCAGATGAGGTCTCACCAATGCCGAATAGAGAGGAATGATCTTGTCCCTCGATTTTCTGGCAATGCCCCTACTTATACAGCCCAAAATTCCGTTAGCCTTCTTGGCAACAAGGGCACACTGTTGACTCATATCCAGCTTCTTGTCCACTGTAACCCCTAGGTCCTTTTCTGCAGAACTGCTGCTAGCCATTCGGTCCCTAGTCTGTAGCAGTGGATGGGATTCTTCTGTCCTAAGTGCAGGAATCTGCACTTGTCCTTGCTGAACCTCAGATTTTTTTTGCCCCAATGCTCTTATTTGTCTAGGTCCCTCTGTATCCTATCCCTATCCTCCAGCATATCTACCACTCCTCCCAGTTTAGTGTCATCTGCAAACTTGCTGAGGGTGCTGTCCACGCCATCCTCCAGATCATTAATGAAGATATCGAACAAAACCGGCCCCAAGACCGACTCTTGGGGCACTCCGCTTGATACCAGCTGCCCACTAGACATGGAGACATTGATCACTACCTGTTGAGTCCGACAACCAAGCCAGCTTTCTATCCACCTTATAGTCCATTCATCCAGCCCATACTTCTTTAACTTGGCAGCAAGAATACTGTGGGAGACGGTATCAAAAGCTTTGCTGAAGTCAAGGAATAACACATCCACTGCTTTCCCCTCATCCACAGACCCAGTTATCTCCTCATAGAAGGCAATTAGGTTAGTCAGGCATGACTTGCCCTTGGTGAATCCATGCTGACTGTTCCTGATCACTTTCCTCTCCTCTAAGTGCATCAGAATTGATTCCTTGAGGACCTGCTCCATGATTTTTCCAGGGACTGAGGTGAGGCTGACTGGCCTGTAGTTCCCCAGATCCTCCTTCTTCCCTTTTTTAAAGATGGGCACTACATTAGCCTTTTTCCAGTCATCCGGAACCTCTCCCGATCGCCATTAGTTTTTAAAGATAATGGCCAATGGCTCTGCAATCACATCTGCTAACTCCTTTAGCACCCTCGGATGCAGCGCATCCGTCCCCATGGACTTGTGCTCGTCCAGTTTTTCTAAATAGTCCCGAACCACTTCTTTCTCCACAAAGGACTGGTCACCTCCTCCCCATGCTGTGCTGCCCAGTACATTAGCTTTTCCCACATCATCTGTCACTAGGTTGCCTCCCTCATTCAGTAAGGGGCCCACACTTTCCTTGGCCTTCTTCTTGTTGCTAACATACCTGAAGAAACCCTTCTTGTTACTCTTAACATCTCTTGCTAGCTGCAACTTCAAGTGTGATTTGGCCTTCCTGATATCACTCTTGCATGCTTGAGCAATATTTTTTATACTCCTCCATGGTCATTTGTCCAATCTTCCACTTCTTGTAAGCTTCTTTTAAGATTACTGTTAAACCAAGCTGGTTGCCTGCCATAATTACTGTTCTTTCTACACATCAGGATGGTTTGTTCCTCAGTAAGGATTCTTTAAAATACAGCCGGCTCTCCTGGACTCATTTCCCCCTCATGTTGTTCTCCCAGGGGATCCTGCCCATCAGTTCCCTGAGGGAGTCAAAGTCTGCTTTTCTGAAGTCCAGGGTCCGTATTTTGCTGCTCTCCTTTCTTCCTTGTGTCAGGATCCTGAACTTGACCATCTCATGGTCACTGCCTCCCAGGTTCCTATCCATGTAAAAGCATCCCCAAATGGAGATGATGATAATACAAGAGTGCTGTGAGGAACAATTAGTTAATGACCGTACAGCACTTTGAAGTACTGAGTATTATTATTACTACTATACTCTCTCCAGGAGGATTTGTTATTTCTACAAGATTAACTGTAAATCTAATAGAAAAGAATGCAGCCTCTGAAATTCTGGTGAGATAATTATTGTGACGATGGTATTAGTGTAGTGTCATTCTGACAATTCACCATTTTAATTATTAGTTTCTAATTCTATATAAATATCATTTAAAAAACTTCCCACCTTCTTTCGAGTTGGTCACATTACTCCTTTAAATGCTTAGCTGACTTGTTCTATCATCATATTATTGTTGTTCAGGTATATTCTAGCAGACAGCTCAGACTTTTAGATCACTGGAAAAACAAACACTTTTCATTGACGGAGGGATTTTTATTTATTTATTTCATTTTATACTTAGCTTGTCATAGTTGCAAATCCTGATCCTAGGTCTGCCCTGAGTTACGCCTCATTGAAGTTAATGGAGGCTGCATGGTTAGGACAAAACTTGGCTCTTTTATTTTATTGTGTTAGTAAGTAAAGGTGGGAAGGACCAATCTCAGCATAGTCCAAGGGTCCTCCTCCTCTCCATAGCAGTCATTCACAATGTGAAACAGCCTGAGGTAGTGGGAGTTTTGCATGTTGCATGTTCAGTCTGGGTCGTATCTCCCAAAAGTGGCATCTCAACATCTTTTCCCTCACTAATATGCCAAAAAATCAACAATGCCCTGTGGTTGCTTTCCCTAGGCCTCATCCTACTCCCACTGCAGTTCATGACACTGACTTCAGTGGGAGTAGAAGCAGGCCTTCCTTGACTGGCATGTCTCTGCATTAACTAATAACTGAAAAGATGCAGTGCAAGCCACACTCTCCCTTCTGAATTCATTAGTGCCATGCCACTCCCAGCTTCAGCCTGCCTGAGTACGGCTCAGGTCAGCAACTCAGAGTTCCTGCACCATTGAACTGGGCCCGTGATTGCAAGGCCCAGAATTTACTGTGGAACTGTGTATTTCCCAACTCCAGGGGGCTCACGTTATTATCACCACTGAGCAGGGCCAGCTCCAGACCCCAGCGCGCCAAGCGCACGCTTGGGGCGGCGTGCTGTGGGAGGGCAGCAGGCGGCTCCGGTGGACCCTCCGCAGGCACGTCTGCAGGAGGTCCACCGGAGCCGCGGGACCGGCGACCGCCAGAGCGCCCCCTGTGGCGTGCCGCCCTGCTTGGGGCGGTGCAATTCCTAGAGCCACCCCTGCCACTGAGCTCAGTTGCCATCATAACACTAGCTTTTCCCTCACCTGCTCCTGAGGAGGTGGGGGCAGGGCCATTATGACCCAGAGATCCTTTGTGGCTCATGTGTGGCAACATTCTCTGAAATGGGCCCTGGTGCTGAGCTTGCTCACTACCCTTTGTGTCCTACGGAAGACGTCTGCTGAGCTTTGGACAGGCACAATTAGACACAATCAAATCTTTCCATAAATTCTCATGTATTTAGTATCTCCAGTGAAAGCTTTTGCTGCAAGACCTCCTGGGAAGTGCGGAAGCTCATAGGAGCCTTTCTCCTGCACTCTTTACTAAACAATGAAATATGTCTTTACAGTGCAACAGAATTCTTGGTTGAGGCATAACAAGTTTTACAGGTGAATGGGAAAAAATGTATAGACTGATGTTTCAGCTCCCTTTGTCTTTGGAGTCTGACGTGCAGACTCTGAGGAAGGGAAATCAATCTAATCCATCAGCATTTCTAAAGCACTTATCATTGTAGTGTCTCGCTGCTGGAGGTTGGTTATAAAAAAGCACTGAGTATTGTGGGCTGTTGAATGTACTCCCTAGTTGTTTCCTTCTTGTCATGGTCTTTTTGGCAAAGAGGCAGGACTTACACCAGGGCAGGGGGGCTGATAAAGGCCAATGTGAGTGTCATTCTATTGTTTTTGGAAGGGTGTTCTAGACTGCAGAGAAGGTTCTACCTCCTGCCACCTCTAGTTTGTATCATGGCTGTGTTAGTTGTAGGAGGCTGGAAGAACACAGCTGCAATTGTTAATCCTGCCAATTTTTCCCTTGCACTTCTAAAAATTGCTAAAGAGCAGGCACAGTTTGGAGAGTGTGGACCCCATTCCAGCTGTATAGTCAATGCTTCTCTTTAGGGGTGGTAGAGCGGGGTGGGGAAATTTTGAGTAACAGTTCAATATCAGTCAGCTGGTCAATTAGAGACAGGGAGCAGGCCAAGGAGCAGATGGGTAAGAAATAAGATGCTAGCCGTAGAGGAGTGGACTCACCCCTGCGGCGCCTCCTGCTGGTGACTCCTGGGACTTAGCTCATTCCAGCTTTGGAGCACCTTCTGCAGGGCGGTGATCTGCCTGTCCTCTAGCCCCCATGTCCCTCCCTGGACCTGGTGCCCTTTTACACAGGGTGCTGCCCCCCTGGCAGTAACCCCTCAGTCTTAGGGTCTCCCCTCCCCAGGGAACCCCCACCCACTATTCCCACCTTGCCTCAGTATACGGCTGCTGCCAGTCATTGTCTAGCCCCACATCCTGGGGCAGACTGCAGTATCAGCCTACTCATCGCTGGCAAGGAGGGTTTGGACCTGCTGCCTTGGCCTATCCCTGGGCTGCCCTCTGAAACTCCCAGTACCTGTTAGCCCAATGCTAGGCCGCAGCCTGGGGCTTTCCAGGCTGGAGCTCCCCAGCCTGTCCCCAGCCCTGCTCCCCTCAGGTACTTTGTCTCTAGCTCCCTGCAGCCAGGCCCTTCTCCCTCTATAAACAGAGAGAGACTCCTGAGCACCTGGCTCCCAGCCTCTTTATACAGGCCAGCTGTGGCCTGATTGGGAAGTGGCTGCAGCTGGGCCACGCCCCAAGCAGCCCAGCTTAGTAGCTCCCAGCCACAACCTTCCCCCAGGGCTGTTTTAAGCCCTTCAGGGCAGGAGCAGGGATCCACCCTGCTACCGGGACGGCTCTGTCTGCTTGGGCTGCCCTGCTGGCTGGAGTGCTCCCCCTTCTCTGGCTGCCTTGCTGGCTGGAGCACCTTCTCCCTTCTTGGGCTGCTGCTGCTGTTGGCTGGAGGCTCCTTCCCTGGACTGCTGCTGCCACTACTGCTGAGCAAGTGAGTGTGGGGTGGGGGGGGGCCTTGCTGGCCAGCCCCCACTCCTCCCCCCATCTCTGGAGGGAGAAGCCAGGACCCCACCACCACCACCACCACTACAGCTACCACCTGTGGGGGGTCCTTCCTGCCTGGCCACCAGGGCTGCTGGAGAAGGAGGAGCTGCTGCTACTGCTGCTGGAGCTGTGTTTGCCCTGGGGAGCTGCTGGAGCCTGGAGAAGGAAAAGGACTGAGAAGACTACCGGCTGCTGGGGAGCGCACAGGACTCTGAAGACCACTGTGGAGGGGGCTACCAAAGACTGAGTAACTCTCTAACTGTGCTTTAGTGGTGGCCATCTACAGCGGCCGGGGCCCCTTCCCCACCTTGACCCGGAAGCACGGCGTCCGTTGCCTCCTGGTGCCCGCCTCGCCCCACGTGGAGACCTACGTGCGGGTGCTGGCGAGGGTGGTGGGGACCACGGCCATCGTGGCGGCCTCCAAAATGTACGGCAAGGTGGTTTTCTTCCTTGCCTCGGAGGCCGCCGCCCAGGAGGCGGTGGAGAAGGGCCTGGCGGTGGGGGGCGTGTTCGTCCCCCTCGAGCCGCTGGAGGACCTGGGTGTCCGAGTGGTCCTGACCTCCGTCCCTCCCTTCCTGCCCAATGTCGCCCTGTTACCCGCCCTCTCTACTCTGGGGAAGCCCATCTCCGTGGTGAGCCCTCTTCCCTTGGGCTGCAAGGACCCCGCTCTCCGTCACATCCTCTCGTTCCGCCGGCAGGTGCAGCTTCAACTGCCGCCGGCGGCGCGTGGCGGAGAGGCGCTCGAGGGGTCTTTCCTGGTCCCCTACCAGGGGCCCATTACCCGGGTGCACTATTCGACCGGGGGAGGTGCCCGGTGTTACCTCTGCCAGGCGACGGGGCATGTTCGGAAGGGACTGCCCTTTGGCCCGGCACGGGGGGAGCGCCCGGGACCCACCGAGCCCCGGCAGGGTGCCTGCCCCGTCATCGCCGGCGCCCCTGGCCGCCCGGTGCCCAGAGTCGCCCCTCCACCTCCTCAGCCCATCACTGCTCCCGCTCGGGCCTCAGGGGTCCGTCCTCCAGTGCGCCCAGACGAGCGGGAGAGCCCCGCCTCTGCTGCTTGCACTCTGGCGGGGCCTGTGGAGGAGGGTGCGGCAGGGGTACTGCCGGGCGTGGGAGAGGGCTCTCCCCAGGGGGACTCTACCCTCCCTCCTGCTGTCCCACCAGTGCCTCTCCGAGCCCCCGAACTGGCATCCTTGTCCCCCAACCCAACCACTGTCGACCAGCCCGAAGGCGATGCCATGGAGGGCTGGACCCAGGTACAGGGTAAGCGGGGCAAGCGGAAGGCTCGGACTCCGCTCGTGCCATCTGATGCGGAAGCCCCCTGTAAGACCAGGAAGGGGGCTGCAGACACCGAGCCTTCTGCCATGCCCGCGGGGTTGACCCATCTGCCGATGACGGCTAGGGAAGACGTGGCAGCACCGGAAGGTACCACCATCCCTCCTCCGCAGTCCCCCCCTGCGGAGGCCTCCGCTGCGGCCCCTCCTGTTCCCTTGCTGCCTGTACCCCCTGCAATACCCGAGGTGAACGTTGCCTCGGTCGCGAGTGGGGAGGACCCCGGGGTGGGGGGAGGTGAGCTCCCCTCCATCTTTGCGGAGATCGAGGCCCTGGGTCTGACCCCGGTCACCCCGGGGGAGGACGACCCTCTGCCCACAGGCCTCGATCTAGCCGACCTCACCCCGGCTTCCCTTTCCCCGTGCTCCACCGACCCTCCTGCTGCGTCCGCTCCCGCCTCCGAGGGGCCCCTGGACCCCTCAACCTGCCCGGCTGCAGACGGCACCCTGCTGCTGGCCGCCGAACCTGCTGTGGTGACGGCCGGTGCCTCGTGGCCGGGAGAAGGGCTACCAGGGGTGTCCCTCAGTGGCGCGGGGCAATCGGGTTCCTTCCCGGGCAGGGGCCGATACGACCGGCAGCTCCTTTATCTCGACCCGAGGGGCCTTCCGCGAGACCTCTCCGGGCTGCCGGTCTTCTACCAGGACCTCCTCCGGACCTGGAAGCTGTTCTCTGCGACCAGGTCCGTGGCGGCCACCGAGGGGGCAGACCTCCTCGCGGAGCCCCTGCTACACAACCCCCAGCTCCGTGTGCAGGTGGCGGAGTCCCCCGCGGTGCGCCAGAGGTTGGTCCTGGCGGAAGCTACCAGGGTCGGAGACCTCCTGGACTACGACCGGGGAGACTGGCTGGATCCCCTGACGCTCGCTCGGCGGATGGGGCTCTCCAGACCTTGTACTCCCCGGCTCGTACTACAGGAGGTGAAGGCCGCTTTGCCGCCCGCTGCTCGGGCTTACCTCGACCGGGTCCTGCGTGAGGGCACGCCCCGCCCACCCCCTACCCCGAGCCCTCCGGACCTCTTCATAGGGCCCCTGCCCCGTGGACCCGAACGCCCCCCCCCCCCGTTCACCGCCAGCCGGCTGCACGATCTGCAGCCCGGTCCGTTTCCAAACCGCGCCAAGGAAGCAGCTCTACGCGCTCGTGCTCCACACCCTTCATTTCCTCACCCTCGTGTCCCGCCCTGACACCAAGTGGCGGGACCTCCTGCCACCTCTGGAGGGTGAGGAGCCCCGGTGGGCCAGCCTGTACTCCACCCTGATCCCGAGGCCCGTTGGGGACATCAGTTGGCGGCTCCTCCACGGGGCCGTGAGCATGGGCGTGTACTTGGCGCGGTTTACCCCTGTCCCAGACACCTGCCCCTTCTGCGGCGTGAGGGAGACCCTGGCGCACATTTACGTTGAGTGTGCCAGGCTGCAGCCCCTATACCGGCTCCTCACCAATCTCCTCTTGCGTTTCTGGCTGCACTTTTCCCCCCACCTCCTTCTCAATGCACTCCCTATCCGTGGCCCCACGAAGTCGCGGGACCTCCTGGTCAACCTCCTCCTCGCCCTGGCAAAAATGGCCATCTACGTGACCAGGGAGAGGCGGTTGGCCAGTGAAGACTCCTGCGACTGTGGGGCTTGTTTCCGATCCTTAGTCCGTTCACGTCTCCGGGCGGAGTTCCTCTGGGCGGCGTCCGCTGGCTCCCTTGACGCCTTCGAGGAGCAGTGGGCGCTGTCTGGGGTTCTCTGCTCGGTGTCCCCGTCAGGCTCCCTTCTTATGACCCTTTGACCGCACTCCTGTCCCTGTTCTTTTATTAGTTGTCCCCCGCAATTAGTGGGTTTCTGAGGCTCTGTGGCACCTCCCCTTAGGCTGGGGGGGGGGGGGGGTTTCCGTTAGCATGGGGGGGGCTTCGCCCGCCCCATTTCCTGGAAACCCAATAGATACACTAGCACATTAGCAATAACACTAGAAGTAGCAGTCAGGAATAGTGTGGTGAGCTAATGATGGCTGTGTCAGACAGGATGTCGAATGGTGAGTTTAGGAGGCACTGATAGCACAAAGGAGGCCTGGAGGAAAGGAGGAGAAAAGACAGAGAGGCCAAACCTGCAAGGTACTCTGCACCTTCAGCTCCCACTGAAGTTGGGACTAGAGGGCGTTTAGTGCCTCACAGGATCCAGCTCAGAGAGAGTCTGAGAGGAGACAGAATTCAGAGAAAAGGGGAGAGAACTGGCAGCTGAGAGAGCCTAAAAGAGGTCCTGACAGGAGAAGCCTCAGGTCAAGGAGTACTGCCAAGGGGTTCAGCCCTGCGAGATCTGTCCGTCCCAGATGCAGAGCATCTGAAAGTGTTTTACATTTTAGTCTTCCACGCTGCCAGATATAAATGTATCAGCTTTGAAAGACATGTTTTAATTGCATTCTGAATAATTTCTAGACCTGCCTCATTCTGTTGGCTTGCTGCCAGGCTCATACATAAACTGCCTCCTCAAAGCCTGAGAACATTAGCTCTCAAGGTTTTTGCCATTCACCTGGCAAGCTTGCTCTTCATAGCGAACCTGTGTGCATCTCTAATGCTGGTCTTGAAGACTGAACTTGAAGAAAACATTAAGGGGTCCAGCCTCTCATTGACTTGCGGTGAATTTCAGTCAGTAACTTGCATTAATGCTAATGGAGGAAAATTGGAACCCAATGTGGAGCCAGCTGGAAATGTGAAGTTTTGCATGAATGGGAAGGCTCCAACTGAGCTGCTGAAATGAAACATTGTGTTCAGAACTAACTCACACCATCAGAAATCACGATCACATTCGGAACAGGGTTGTTATTTTGAGAGGAAGGTGTTAGTGGAACTTGGGACTGACTGCACCAGTGACAGGTATAACTGGAAGTGGTAGAGGAAGAGAGAAGAGCAGTGAGATTATGGATTATGCACTTTTAAATTATTCTTTTCACTCCAAACCAGCGAAAAGACTAAAACACAAGCAAAAGTCCCCAAAGAGCAACTAGTTTTCCTTTCCAGAATATCTCCATGTCCCTGCTGAAGACATGAGGAGCCCCATTTCCACTCTTCCATATTTAGGGACTATTTGCCATGAAAGGAAAAGAGTAACCCGTGTATGTGTGTGGGGGGGATATGCTAAATGCCATATGGCAGAAGGCATGGATACAAGAGTGGGAGAAGATCATGAAGGAGATGGTCAGAGGTGCAGCTTGAGCTGAGCACAGGGGGGAGGGGGAAGTTTCCTTGCTAGCCACCTGCTTGTGCTAGATGCACTCCTCTCATTTTAAAAAAATGTTTTGGAAATAATGTGGCTGAACCTTTATATTGTACTTAGATCGTTTAGGAAAAGCCTAGACTGTGATTGTAGATATATTCCTGAGCAAGAGGTGGTGTGCGAGCTGCATCAACCCAGTCGTAGCCCCAGGAGATGTTATGACTCAAAGAAACTCTTCTGAGTCACAATTCTATGCCTGCTTGCTCCTGGTGCTTAGTGATTTGCTGCTGGCCTATTTGTACAGCCAGTTCTGATGCCCCTCCCTGGCTCCCGACGAACACAGCTGTGCTGGTCAGTGTTTGGGAGGGTGGAACCAAGACTATACACTCCCCACCTGCTATCCTTGGGGTGGGGAAAATAAGTGGGCTCACAGCTGCACTTACTCCTGAATGCCTGGACCCAACGTCTGAGTGACTCACCAATGGTTAAAAGGGGAGTTCTTATTAAAATGGTTAAAAGGGGAGTTCTTATTTCTGTGCACAGGCATGTCATCCAAACCAGAATCTAGCCCTTAATGAGCAGTTAGGTTTATTCTCTTCTTGATTTGCAGAAGGTGAGGGTGAGCAGCAGGAGAGAAGTTTCAGTGTATGTTAGGGGCAAGCAAAAAGCAGAGAACTAGAAGTCAAAAGAAGAATGAGGCATTGTAGCAATATGGGGCAGAGGAGGGGTAGCTTGTGTCATGAGGGTGAAGTAGAGAGGCAGGAGTAACTGAAGAGGTGTGTGGAAGGTTGGGAGAGGAATGCAAGAGGGAGTCCTGCTGTCCAACAGGAGCTGAGGCAGCTGCCAGCTGGTAGAGGAGGTGGGAGTGGGTGGGTTGGAGGAACTTTGTGTACCAGCAAGCGGGAAGAAGCAACATGTTGGTCAGTGGGTGCGGGGATGGTGGAAGGAAGGAGAGATTGGTGGGGGAAGAGGAGAGAGCCAGTTAGAAGAGGGAGCTGCTTTTCACTCAGCTGATAAAGTCAAATGGTTACAGAGCTCTGGAGTACTGCAAATCCATTGATCTTGAAGCAGTTCTAGTTGAAACAGTGTTAGTCTTAAAATATACAGAGTCGCAAGAAAGGGCATGGCCCAGTCTGGCTCAGGGTGTGAGCTGAGCTGACTGAAACAATTCAATTTTTTTTTCTGTCTGAAACGTCCGTTTTGTTGAAACAGAAATGTTATGCAGAAACAGACTGGGTTTTACTAAATTTTCATCAGAAGGGTTCTCAAGTTCAAGATGGAATTTCTGGTGTGTGTGAGAGAGAACCAGACCAGAATAGCCAATAGGCGGGTGTTTAGTACACTCACCTGTGATATGGGACAAGTAGGCTTAAATTCCTGCTCTGCTTGGTTCAGAGCTGTCTCTTTTTCCAGCCCAATGAATGTTTGTTTATACAAAGTGCAACAGATCCAACTGGAGAGATTGAAAGAGATGGAAGCTGACTCTAGAGTCCACTGGTTGGGTACTCAGCTGGGAGTCCCTGCTCTGTCTGAATGAGAATTAAGGGCTTGAACCTGGCTCTCCCATGTCCCACCTGGCTATGCTGGGGTGGTAATTGCTTTCTCTCATTGTTTGGTGAAAAAATTCAAAAATTTGAAATTTGTTTTCATTCCCTATCATGACAACAATGTCTCGTTGTCATTGTCAGTGTCTCCTTGGCATCACGATATGGAATGAGAACAAATGTAGAAATCTCAGCATTTTTCATGAGGTAGAATTCTTATTTTCTGGCAGCCCTGTGTGTGAGTGGCAGAGACCTCATGGTGAATTGTTCCCTTCCTTTGCAGACATGCTGCAGGAAGGGATGAAAGAGCCAGGTGAGGAGTTTCAGATCTTCTGCTGTGTGCAAGAACCCCCAAAAAAGCAGGGCCTTAAGCATCCACTTGCTTTTCTTGTGCTTAACACCAGCCATGTCCAGAGCATCATTAAGTGGCAAACCAGAAAGAAGGGCAAAAAGGTCCCATTTCCCAATGTTTATTCCTCTTCCCTGGTTAAATTCCAGTTGGGAAATTATATTTTGCCTGCTTGACTTCTCGGGATCATCTCACTTCAGTTGCTCATGCAGGGGTAGTAGGCAGCGAGGTAGTTACATAACTATCGTATCCCAACTTAACTCCAGTTTCATTTCAGCATTGGGTGCCAGGTTTCCTGCACATACCAGGCCTGATTCCAACCTCACGTACATACACTGGGGTTGCTCCACTGACTTTAATGGGAGTTACTTCTGATTCTTACCAGCATAAATAACAACAAATTCAGACCCATTAAAAGGTTTGGGGATCCTACTAGGTAAGTGCATCAGAGTAGTTAGACATGAAGAAGATCCATTAGAAAACCTTGACAATTCCAGGCACAATAATTTATTATTATTCCAGTAACTAATGTTATGTAAAATCCAGGAGATGGGAGGAAATGTAAAGGGAAGCTTGATACCTCTTTTTTAACTCATCTTGGGGCAGAAGATATGACATGCAACATACATAATATGCAACAATCCCTTTTCACCCAAACTACAGCCCCTTGTCTTGTCTATAGATTATGTATTTTTCAGGGCTGGGTAAGGTCTTACTCTGTGTAAGTGTTTGGCGCTATATAAGGTGCCAGTCCTGCAAACATTTATACACATGCTTAACTTTATGCATGTGGATGTCCTACTCTCATCTGCAGGATCAGGGTCTAAATTGTTAATACTAATTAACAATTAATTAATTATTCCCACTAGGCACTAATGCTCACCTCATGTTGATAGCTGGACACCCAACAGCATGAGTTAAGAGCACATCATCAGCTTTAAATAGGACTATCCTTTTCTTTCTATGGCTGGTGTCATACAAATTGAATGCTATTATATTTATTTATTTATTGATTTGCCAACAAACTTCCTCCCCCCACCCTTTATTTGAAAACAATGGTATTCTTTTCAAATTTGTGTTTGTAAATTGTATGTGATTTTGGTGCTCGTCAAGGAGAGTGATTAATAGTGTGGGCAAGAGCCAAGCCTAGTGAGAGCCGGCACTGCACAAAGCTTTCCCACACAGCTCTGTGCCAATACCCTTCAGTTTTGACCTGTAATACCCAGCTATCCCAGGCCTGAGCCTCTCTTGAGCAAAGACTGCTAATTGTTCTGAAATGTATGCTGGTTTTGTGATCTGGACAAATGTCCACTGGGGACTCCACAGAGATCACATTGCTGCTATTTTCAGCTCCTATTAATTTATAAAGGACCAAATAGATTTTTTGATAATTAAAATAAACCATAATTTGCTCCTGGGTTGACGTTTTCTCTGCCAAGAATCAACTGAGGTATGAATCCCTGAATAGAGGGCTTTTTAATGGGAGCAAGTTACAGGCTCTATGGAGATAAATAGCCTCACTCCAGTTATCTAGTTATGTAAATCTTAACTATTTAGATATTGGAGTTTATTATTAGCCCCTTAATATTACTTTACTTTTACCTGCGATTTCAGTGATATTTTTCTGTTAACTTGTATAATGCCTCCCTCCCCTTTCCCATTCAACTGCAGATTTTCAGAAGCTTCAGAATAAATTACTAACATTGGCCTAATTGTCCTTGCAATTTTTCTGTCTTCTTTCTCAAAAATCGAGCATGTCCAGGTCTTTTAATGATTGTAACCTCATATTTGTGAGTGAGTGTGTGTGTGTCACTTAAGCACATGGTTTTGTCTCATTAAAACATGCTTTGCTGAACAGGGAAGGATACTGTGCACATACTTAAATGCTTTGCTGCACTGATGCATGAATCCTTCCACATTCAGTTCTGCGTTGGCCTTGCTGTCCTTCTGTCTAAGACCACACCAGTGCTATGAATGAAAAGATCAACATGAGGTTCTGTCTTCATGCCAGGGGCTGAGCACACTGACTTGGGTGGTGACTTGGACCCTCTTACTGGGTAGGTGGAGGTGTCTCCAAAATGTCTAGTAAGGTGGATACTTGATGGCACCCTCTGTGACTATGGTACAAGGGTGTTTTTAATGCCATCTCTGGATGTATTCCTTCCCCTTAGAATATAGTACCTGCTGGAATGCTGCTACTGGGCCACAAACACTGATTTGCTTGCCTTGGAATTTCAGCCAGGATGCAAAATATTTTGACATTGAAGCTTTTGGGGGTGATCATGTCACTTCACTTCTTTAGCTCCCTCAACAGCTTGAATACTGTGGAGGCAGCAAGGTTAGCTATGTCCACTTTAGCTACCTTCTCTGGCAGAGACACTGTTTGTGTATAGTGGGAGCTGCTTCCAGAAGAATGGGTTGGTGGTAGAGATTTCATAGGGTGGGCAGTACTGGAAAATGAAGCGATACTGGAGGCCCCTTAAAAGGCAAAAGAGCAGTGCTAAAGCTGAGGCCGTTGTACCTTCAATTGGCAATCTGTGATATATAGAGTTTTAGTCATGCCATGTTTAAGGACTCAGGAAGATGCCCCAATCTTGTCCTAGTGTAGCATCAGGCAAGTGAAAGCAGTTTCACAGTTCACAGTGGTGCTATCATGCGCTTTTTAGGACTCCAGTATATCTCAAATGCAGAAGTAATTTTAAGAGGTTGTATATGGTTTTAATGAACATGCAGCATGCTTACTGAAAGTAAAATACCTTGCTCTAAGCAGAGGTCATTCAAGGCTAAACAGGATAACTCTACTGAAACATCTAAAATAGATGACAGGAGGACTGGTCCTGAAAGGAATCAGAAAGCCTACTCTACAGATATGCACAAATCCCACCACACCGGGGGAAAAAGGACACTAAGCACAGACAGGAATTCAAGCAATTAATCCTTTACTTAAAGAATAATAAGCAGCCAGATTTTACACACTGAAAGTGGGAGCAAGGTAAAAGGGGTTAAAAACTAAAAAGCAAGGACAGCAGACACCAATTAACACAATGCTAATTGACAATTTCCCCAAGCCTCAATGAAACATGCCAGACCTATTTCCCCAATTACTAATTAAATCAAACCGCACACACAATACTAATTTCCCCAACTTAGGGAGCTCAATAGACAAATAAAATGTGAAACTAACTTAAACGTGTCATCAAAGTACAGGGAAAAATAATGAATTAAATTTTAAAGAGAATAAACTTTTGCACTGGATGAATACACTAAACTTCTGGCTTGTTAAAGGAAAGCTTGAGAGACCTCAGCAGTCCGGTTCCACTCCCAATTACACACAGGCAGGTCATAAGCACAAACTAATACACAACAGTCTCCTATAATGCATGCTCTCTCCCTCTGGGGAAGCAACCACCACCCACCAAGGAAGTGATGTATAAATTATGCTGTTTAAAAATTATAAAACACCATCTTAATTGCAATGAAAAACAAAGGAAGAACTTTTCTTTATAACAGTCCCCATGGTCTTTCAGCTAGTGTCTGGCTCTGTGAAAAATAGAAGGCAGCCACTTAATCACACAGCTCTGAGCAGAGGCAGCCCATACCGGCTGGCTCTCAGATTTTTCACAGCCTCCCCCATGCCCTCCCCTCTTTCACTAACCCTCTGGCTTTCTTTCTTCCTCTTCTCCTAGAGGTGTATACTTCAGCCCTTTTATCACAGTTCCAACTGTGCACCATTCAAGAGCTGTCATAACCCTTTTGGGTAGCCAAGCAATGGAAGCCAGAGTCTAATCTGAGGAATCCTGGTGTAAACAGAGTTACTCTGGATTTATACCAATATAACTGAAATCAGAATCTAAAACACCAGGCACCATCCTGACTGAAACCTAGGGCTTTAACCCGCCACAACACCCCTGATTAACACGATGCACACCGTTGGACGTGACAACCAAGAACATTTTCCTGAAAAACAGTCAGGAAAAGGATGCTTTATTTTACATTCAATAAAATAGAGAGAAAAACCAGACAACCAGCATTGTTTAGACAAACTGTAAGCCCAATGATTCTATTTCTGGCAAGAAATGTGGGGAAGGGAGAAAATGTGAACGCAGCAAAATATTTTACACTTTATGCTATGCCCTCTTCTAAGCTGAGGCTCACTGATACAATTAGAGACAGGTATGCAGCTCTGCATTAAAAACTTTCAAGGCTTACTATTTGACTGACACTGAAGATGCATTATCGCGAAGGATGCTGCTTATCTGTCCTTGTTCTCACTCAGGACAAAGGCAGGCCTGGGAAGTTCAGTTGCAGGCTGATCAAGGCAGCTCTGTAAAAGAGGAGGACAGCTCAAAGTCTTCTAGTTCATTGTGATTTATCATAATCACTGACCCCTCCCCCAATGTGAAATAAGAATGAAATAGCAATGGGATAGGTTAATGCTGATAATTAAAGAGAGTTTAAGACTAAGTGTGAGACTGAACTATGCGTGTGGGTGGCTGGAATGGTTGTTTGATGTGAAAGTCAATGAGTGAATTATTCAAAGAGAGTGATTTTCAAATGATAATTTTAGATTTTACATAACTGATTTCAATTTATTATAGCAGCATCCAGTAGACTGCTATAGCTACAAGGGACTATCAGCATTTCCATTATATACTTCTCTTTTCCAGCGATACGTATTTGGCCATAAAAACTCCCTTTAGACCCAACTTTAAGATGAACAGAATCAGTTCATAAGCACTGTGCATACTCACCAGGAGTGTTGTGTTGATGCACAGCACGGTGCACCAGGGGTAGGTACCCTGGCCTGCCACTCACCATCATCCAGAGCACCCACTGGCTTTTGGAAATTTTTGGCAATGCATGGTGGAGCAGAAACAAGTTGCGCAGCAGTGACTAGGAATAAAGGGTCAAGTTACCATCATGCAACTTTCCCTAATGTCATCCATACCCCAGAATTTTCATGCCTTTTAAAACAATCCCACACACCTATATGGCATTTCTTGTTATTTGCCATCTCTGACAGAAGCATGGAGCCCGCAGAGCTCTGCACTCTCATCATAAACATTGCAAACACAGGATGAATGGTTCTCTGCTATTTGCAGAGCTGCAGGAAGACCCACAGCCATGAAGGGCATGATGCTTTGAGGACAGATTGCTGAGGGACATTATGAAAAACAAATCAAAGCTGTTGGTGGTGTTCATGGAGTAGCTGCAGATGGTGGAGCACCATTTCTGGGCCCAAGAAATGAGCACTGACTGCAGTCTTGGGATGCTGAGCAGTGCCTGCAGAACTTTTGGATGCAAAAGGTCATATTCCTGGATCTGTGCACTGAGCTCGCCCCAGCACTCCAGCACATGAACACCAGAATGACAGCTGAGAAGCAAGTGGCAATTGCTCTGTGGAAGCTTGTTATGCCAGATTGCTACTGGTCAGTGGGAAATCATTTTGGAGTTGGCAAATCCTCAGCGATGATCGTTGTATAAGTGTGCAGGGCCATTAATCAACTCCTGCTATGCAAGACTGTGATTCTTGGCAATGTGCAGGACGTAGTGGATGGATTTGCAGGAATAGGGTTCCTGAACTGTGGTGAGGTGATAGACGGCATGCACATCCCTATTTCGGCACCAGCCCACCTTGCCACAGAGTATATCAGTAGAAAAGGCTTATGGTTATTCAACCATTGGTGGATCACTGGGGATGCAGCTACAGATAAAACAGGCAGATGTATTGTATTTGCAGTCACAGTGGAAAGTGAAAGATAAGTTTCAAAACTCCCTTTCCTTCTGCCTATAAACTTTTAAAATCAGACATGCTTATTGACAGTTCTGCTTTGGTGTGCCTCTGTATAGCACCGCTTTCCATTCACACCATAGTGAGTCTGTCTCGCCAGGGGCAAATGGCAGAGTGGGTGAGAAATGAGAGGGAAATTGGTTGGTTGCATGAAACAATAAAATGTTGTCCCCTAATTCCATGAATGTGAGTATTTTCCACAGGCAGTGGTAACTTTAACTGATATCTCATTCCTGAGGGTAACAGGCACACAGAGCACAGCTACTGTGTGTGTCCCAAAGCCACCTGAGCCCATGTGCCTCTAGTCTGTTTACTGCAACGGTGTCTGCTGAAATCATCTCAGAGTGGGAATGTTTCCTACTTTGGAGGAAGAAATAAGGCTGCTGTGCCTAGAAACCTTCAGGAGAGGATTGCAGAGTACTTCCATGAAAGTTTCATAGAGACCTCTCAGGATGATACATGGGACAGCTCTATGTACACAAAGAAACTGCTCCACATGGCCTCTCCTGCCAAACCCTAAAGGGGAATGAAAAGCAGATAACAACTCTACCTCTGAGTTGTGCCTCTACCTCTTCTCGTATGAATAAAACAATGAAAAGTCGATACCGATTTGCTAATTTGGGGTTGTGCTGGGCACCATCTTTACTTTTAAACATTGTAAAGAAAAATGCATGCACACCCTAACCCAGGGTTCCTTCATCGGGCTCATACGTGCTTGACTGGTGGAACTGACTGGACTGGAGTGGAGTCTTGAACAGGTCTAAATGCTCGCAGCATATATCTAGACCCCCAACCCTGCTATGTGTCCCCCCTTCCTTATCTTCTTCTGTTCTTGACAGAGGTCTGTGTCTTGGACTCCACTGAGGCATCCATGGTGCTGGAGGGATCTCCACCAAGCATGACAGTTCATTGAAGCTCACTGTAAAAGCAGCAGGTCTGTGGCTTGGCACTGGATCAATTGTTGGCATCCCTGTGGTATGTCTGCTGCAGCTTCTTCTCTTTCATGCTGATCCCTGTCATATTCCTTCATCTGCATCTCCCATGCAATCTTTATGTAGATGTCCACATTTCTATGACTGGTCCATAACTGTGCCTGCACAGCCTCTTCTCTCCACAGGCCCAGGAGATCCAGTCCATCCTGTCTGCTCCAGGTAGGATTGTGTCTAGTGTGTGGAGCCAACATGGTCAGTTGGGCACTTGCTCACAACAAGGGAGAGATGCTAAGTGTGCTCGCCAAGCTGGGCAATTAGGAAAAAACATTTCAAAAATACAAGGGGACTTTAAAGGGAGGGCGTGGTCAGCTTCCTGTCCCCATGATGCCTGGGCAGTGGAGGTCACAATTGTGACCACCATATTGGTCACTATCAGGCATTGTGGGACAGCTGCTGGAGGAGCAGTAGGATCAACATAGGTCACACAGTGTCTACACTCACACTTTGTCAACCTCACTAGGTCGACCATGGCTCAATGTCATTTGGGGAGGTGATGTTTACTGTGATACCATAATGGGGTGCTTATGTCACCCAGAGACAAATTTGAGTGTAGACATATGTACCAATAGGTCGATGCAAGATGGCTTATGTTGACCTAACTTTGTGATGTAGACCAGGCCTTAGCGTGCAAGTAGAGTGACCAGATGTCCTGATTTTATAGGGACAGTCCCGATATTTGGGGCTTTGTCTTATATAGGCTTCTATTCCACCCCCCCCACACACACACACTTCCTGTCCCGATTTTTCACACTTGCTGTCTGGTCACCCTACGTGCAACAGAAAAGTGAGTAGATGAGATAGACAATATTGAAAGTATGTTGAGGACAGGATTTCCAAAGGTACTTACTGTTGTCCTAAACCTCCCATTAACTTCAGTGCATGCAGGGGCAGGCCAGCTCTGAACATTTTTGAAAATCGCAACTTTAAAGTACTGTTTTTGTGCACAAAAGGGCCCTCATTTTTCCAAGTAATTTTGCCCATCCCTACAAAGAAGTAGTCTATAAAAGCTGGTGAAAAGGAATGTGATTATGGTTAGCATTGGGTGAACTTTCAGATGTTTAGGGATTTGGTTCTAAGTATTCAAAGCCTTGGATAATTGTTTATCTGAACCTTATCAGAACCCATTTGACCTGAAAAACCAGGCAGTACATTTTCCACGATGAGACTGTCTCATGGGATTCTAGGTACTTTCTGTTTCTGAACATCCCAGGGTGTCTTTGCCGTATTTCTGGATAGTTGTGCTTCTGCTCTTAACCACAAACAGGAAGTAGAGGATGGTCTGAGAGACAAAGTTGAGATCTGGATGCTTGGGTTCAGGGCATGTATTTGGGTCTGTGGTTCTGTTTCAGGAACATTTTCACCAAGAAATAAAGAGGGAAGCAACTGAAAATAGCTATGGGCCAGATTCTACCACATTAACTCTGCAAGTATTTCCACCCCCAACCTCCTCCTTACACATCTTGGTGATCAGTTATTCACACAAAGGATCCCATTAAACCCAATGAGACTATGCATGAGAGAAAGTGCTCACACATATGAGTAAGGGGTTAACAGTCTTGCCCAATGCAGCATAAAGTGTTACTTGGCATGAGTTAGCTTGACACTTTTGCAAACCCAGAAGACGCTTTGGCTTGGGTTAAGTTTGTGAGATGGCTGAGGAAAGTTCAGGTTGGTTCTTATTCCATCCCAACCAACTCATGCACCTGGCCTGCCAAAAGTCCTGAATGCCATCCTCTCTGTCCTGGGTCCCACACTGCAGCCTGCTTGTCCCAGGGACTGAGAACTGAGCAGGATTTATTGCTGTGTTTGCAGTTTGCATCTCTAAGTGCTAGGAGCTTCTACTACAGTTGGTCTTCATGCCCTGGAGACAGCTTTTCCTCTTCCTCCCTGCTGCTCTGACTGGCAGTTGTCCCTGAATTCCCCTGTGGCTGTAACTGCTCAGCATGGGCAGTGAACAGGGAGAGGAAGAGGACACATTCTCCCACCCATTCTCACTAGCAGCAGCAGCCCCCACCCCCATGCCCCAGGGGAAGGAAAGGAGAGAAAAAGGGGGGGGGAGGGAAGGCAAGAGAGTGGCAGCCACAGGCACAAAGGAGAAAGAAGGGGGTTGGAAAGCCTTATGGGGCAAAGAGCGAGAGTGGGAAGAGGAGAAAAGGGGTGAGCCATGTGGGGTGGAGTCACAGGATGCCAAAGGGGGAAGTAAGAGGGAAGGGGAGAGACAGGAAAGTCTTAGGTATGTCTTCACTGTGAGCGCTCTGCACCTGGGTCTGAGCACTTGGGTTAGCCTCGCCCAGGTGGGAGCAGCCACACTGCAAAGCCCCAGCCAAGTTACTGAGTCCTCCTGACTGGTGCCGCGCTCCCCCACGTGTGCCATTAAGACTTCTGAGGGCATGTCCCATGCTCCTTTGTGCTGCACTAAGCTGAGCTGCTTTGTGATTCTTTCCCAGTGAAGGGTGGGAGAACTTGTCTGTCCTTCTGAGCACATGGATGAATTGTGGGGAGGATTTGAAGGACTATCAGCAGTTGAGTGACTTAGCTGGTTTATTAGCCTGAGCGTAAAGCAGCACCTGGGCTCTAACCCACACCCCCAAGCTGGGCCAGCTAGCTCAGGGTGAAAGCACCATTAAACACAAGTGAGAGGGATTTGTGTGTGGAAGGGAGGTGGGTTAGGAGCAATTCATGAGTAAAAGCCCAAGTTAACTCTGCAGTGAAGATAAGCCCTTAAGGGGAACATTAGAGGGAAGTGGGTGTGGGTGACAGGCCTACTGAAAAGAAGACCTTCCTTCCACCTGCCACTGGAGACAGCCATAGAGGGTAGGCATCTTGCTAGCCCTCTGCTGGAGAAGGCAACAGCTAGCAGTGGGGATGCAGAGCCTGACTTGGGAAAGAGGGGCCATGAGTAACAGAGGAATGTCCTGCTATAGCAGTAAATTGTAACAAGGAAGCAGGAGCAACCTGAAGGCAGCATCAGTTTTGAGGCCCGGATTATTAGTTCTGGACCAAATCTTAAAGTATGCTGAGCACCTGCTATTGTGCCTCATTTCACTGGGAGCTGCCAGTGTCCAGCACCTGCAGGATTTGGCCTATAAAAAAAGCCAGCCTGAAATTCACCAAAATGGACACATGGCCTCTGTTACTGGGGTCTCCGTTGGCCCCCCAAGCCCCTCCCTGACCTTATTTGGAGAATTGTCCCTTGCAAATGTTTTCCCATGTTGGCACCGTCATAATTAGGAGAGGTGTGGTGGCAGCTCTCAAAGTTTGTAATGTGTTTGCCTGGATCTACTTCTGTGGTTCAGATGCTATCTGTTTTTCTTGTAGTATAAAGATTGGTCCCATTATTGTTTGTATTCCAGTAGTGCCAGAAGACCCCATCAAGATTATCTTGGTTGCTGTATGTACGTATAATAAGACATAGACCCTGACCCAAACAGCTTGTAGTCTAAATAGGCAAAACAAAGGATGGAAGAAAAGAAATAATATCCCCATTTCACAAATGCAGATGAGACAGATTAAGTGGCTTAAGGTCATAGACAAAGTCCCTGCATAGCTGTGAACTGTACTCACACCTGTGGAAACCAGTCTAGTGTCTTAACCACAAGATTAACCATCCTCTTCAGAGGTTTAAGCATGTATCTTCCTCCTGTAAAGATGACATCAGAGGGAATGTTACGGTTAAGGGGCTGGAAAGGACATAGAATGAGGTTGCTCACAAAGGGTGAAAGGAGTGAGCGATGTAAAAAGTACAGTTCATAGATGGGCAGAGGGCTTCATTAATGTCCATTGACTGGGCTGAGGTACCTGCACATAGTATAGTTAAGGCTCTCCCTTCATTGTATGAATGACTCCATTAATCTTAATGGGGTTTTGTAGTTACTAGGTTTGGAAAACAGTGCAGAATTCTAGTGGGAAAGTAGATATCTGAACCATTTAGCCCATCTGTTTGCACTGGTTCCTTTTATCCAAAGATCCTAAAGACTTTACAAACTGTACAGGAAGTAAATATTATTATCCCCATTTTATAGTTGAGTAACTGACACCAGAGAGGTTAAGTGACTTATCCAGGGCCATGCAGTGTGCTAGAGACAGAGCAGAGACTAGAATCCAGTACTCCTGACTCACAGGCCTGTGGTCTAACCATTAGAACATACACCTCTCCTGTAATCATAAAGAAACATAATTACATTACTGCCTTTCATGTCACATTAGTGAAAATGGATACTAGTATGATGCTTATTAATATAATATGATGGGGAATTGCTAATACAATTAGACTTTCACATTTTATTAGTACCAGAGTGAGAATATACATTGAAGAACAGCTCTCTGTAGCAATGCCTGAGAGCAAGGAAGAAACTAGAGCATATTTCTTTATTTATGAAACAGAAAGAAGCCCAAGCACAATACATTTAAGCACATGGTAATTGGGGCAGGTTTTTAATGTTCACTAACAATTTCCAGCCTACGAGTCTCACCTATAGCCAATAGCAGATTTAAGGCAGGAGCAGGGAGTGTTTGATCGGTATGGTGCAGCTATATTCCTTCTAGACTGGGTGCATTACTCTCACTTTCAAAGGGAACAGGAATATGTGGCCAACTGCCATTTCTTATCCATGTTACCCAAAAGGTGAAGGGGAGAATGAAACATAGCAATCCCATGGAGCAGTGGTGGGCAACCTGCGGGCACATACAGCCCATCAGGTAATCCACTGGCAGGCCATGAGACAGTTTGTTTACGTTTGCACTGCCGCCTGCAGCTCCCAGTGGGTGCGGTTCACCATTCCCAGCCAATGGGAGCGGCGGGAAATGGTGGCCAGCATGTCCCTGTGGCCCTCACCAGCTTCCTGCAGCTCCCATTGTCCGGGAACGGCGAGCCGCAGCCACTGGAAGCTGCGGGTGGCTGTGCAAATGTAAACAAACTGTCTGGCAGCCCACCAGTGGATTACTCTGATGGGCCGCAGGTCGCCCACCACTGCCATAGAGAGTGAATGGGGGTGTGCCACTAAGTGCAAAGACCAATCAGAAATGGGCTTTTGAGTTTTGAAAGCTTGGTGATTTTACCACTAGCTATGAGCACAAAGGGCCAAATTCACACCACTGAATGTGGCCTGAAAGCTTTTGAGTTTGGACTATTTACTCACAAGAGTATCCAGTTCTTCAGTGGATTATTGTTCTTCAGAGTGAGTAAGCATTGTGCAGTCCGGCCCTTATTAAATAGCCTCCACATTTCTAATGATGTGGGTCTTAATTAGGATCAAAAGTTTATATGCTTTTCCCAGGCTTTAAAGTATATAGATATATTCCCCATATATTTTTGCCCTTTTATTTGCCTTTATATCCACAATGCATTTTCCAACTGTATTTAAAACCACCAGGCACAAGTTCTGCGGATTATGTATTGAAATAGTTATCACAGTTCAATCCGCTATAACAAACAATACTGATTATATAGCCAGGATATATTTTGTAATTATAATGTGCTTCAAACTTCTTTGACTGACATGCAGCATATTTAAACAGGGATGATCAAAAATTATGTTCACAGCACTGTCCTTGTCTTCATTTCTGTAGCACAAAAGCTTGCCTCAGTGGGTAGCAGAGACCAGTCAGCCTGGCAGCTGTGCATAGATGGGATTCAGTTTCATAGAAAAATCCTGCTTTTAAATCAAAGACAAGTCAGTTTGGAGAAAGATGTACCTTGTGGAAATAAATAAAAGAGGGCTCACAGTATGGTCAGCTGGCCATACTAAATCAATAATGCAAGCGGTCCATCTTGTACACCCATTCAGCTTCTTATTTATTCTGTTGTAAGATGTAAGAACACCTGCCTGGCAGCCCAGTCCAGTAATAAGAGCCCTTGGAGTGAGATGTCCGAGATAGTGAAATAGTCTTGGACTGCACTCCAAGCCCTTTCTGATGCGTCCCTGGCTGTGTGCCTGTGTAAGGCCTGAAGATGTTAATGTCCTATACCTTCAGATCATATCAATTTGCATCCATTATTTTGCCAAGCAGGGACACCTGGACTGGATGCTCTGTTTTCGTTCAATGGCCCCAGCTTATAAAACAAAACCAACAAAGAGCACGTACTTACATTTTAGTATTCTTCTGAAGCTCCTAATAGGGGTTTGAGAGCACTGAAGCACTGTGAGAGCACTCTAGGAAAAAGGATGCATTTTTTAATCATCTTCTTTGTTTACAAAGTGGTGACATTCATTCTTGAATCAAAGCGACAGTCTCCAAGTAGAAAAGTCTTCTGTTTGTTTTAGTTGGCAACCTGCTACTGCCTTAAGTCTCTCAGTGAAACTTTGCACAAAATAAACTTTCTCTTATCTAAATGATGAAAATTATTTTGTACTTGTGGCAATCATTAGAGATCAGAATGTCTTTGGAAAAGTGTTGGTGCATTAGGTGGATGAACCAAAACCAGCTACCCAGCAATAGAAAATGGGAGATTAAACTAAACCAAGGTAAATTCTGTCTTCAGTTCACATGCAACCTGTAATCTGCAATGTGCTGTGTTACAGCTCACCTTTGATATAGAATTGCTTAATTAGTTCTGCATTTTAAGTATATTACCAGATAAGCTGAAGACACAAAAGTATCTAATGGAAGCATTCTATAGCCTGCTCTTGTTTTGCAGACAGATCATGTTTATTATGTACAGCAAACATCTGAATTCCAAGTTGCTAAACTTTTGATCAGAAATTGTTTTACTAAACAGACTCTTTTTGTTTTATTCCAGGGCTCTCTGCCTCAGGTAATATTTAAGATAGATAATATTTCAACCAATATTATCATAGGACTGGAGTTTACTACATCAGTCAACTGCAGTTTTAAAATACAGTAGATACGATGATGATTTTGTATTTTTCAACTCAGAGGAGCATGGAGGAACTTGCTGCTCTGAAAAAAATAGTTATTACTTCATCAACATGGCATTACGAAAACAGCACCAAATACTGGTGTAAAACTGAACAAAGAACAGAAGTCTGTTCTGGTTGAATATTTCATTTGGAAATACTTTAAGCAACAGAAATTATTTTTGTTAGGTAAACTAGAGTCAAGAAATGTATTAGGTGATATATTACTGTCCTGTGTTAATAGCTGCTACAATAAAAATAGTTACATATGGGGTTTGCATTTATATCAGGATGCCACTAATATACTCATTAATTTAGTCATATAAATACACACACACACACAGAGGTTGGTTTATAATACGTTGCACTTCTATAACACATTTTATCTAAGGACAACAAAGCACTTCACAAATATTAATTAACCATCAAAACACTTCTGTGAAGCAGGTAAGTATTATTATCATCTGTATTTTACAGAGGAGAAAATGAGGCATAAAGGAAGACAAGCCCACAGAAAGAGAGAGATAGATCAGTGAGTGGCCCAAGGTCAAACAGGTAAATGAGTGGCAGGCCTGGGAATAGAATACAGGAGCCTGATGGCAGAATCCATTGCATTCACACAGCTCCCACTGAAATCACTGGAAGTTGGGTGTGTACGGCATAATCATGTTCCAGGACTCTTGATTCCCAGTTCTGTACTCCAAACCTCTATGTTGCTCACCTGGCCATGCAGTAATATACAAACACAGCACATACAGGAGTTAGGAAACCTAATCCCAGTGAATTTAATTGGGATTTGAAAGCCTAACACCATTTGGCTCCTATCTCAGATATTATGATCAAAGAAGTATCTCAAATGTGGTAGATGGTGTCTAATGAGTAAACTATTATTTTTGGTGTGTCTAATGTTCTATTGTGTATTGCAAAAGCTCTTGCTTGTGACTCAGCTTGTTAAAATAAATAAAATATTTATATTACCTATTTCCTTAAACTTCCAAGTCTGACAGTGAAAAGAAAATGATTTCTAAGTTGTTTAACGCGTGGACCTTTTCTAAATCAAACTATGAAAATAAGTGGGCTGATATTAAGAGACAAAGATCATATGAATATTGGCAGCCCATTTTCAAAATGTAAATCTTTCCTTGATCATTTGAGATTAACTACAAATGTGCATGATGAAAGATGGATAAATAGAATGAACAAATACTATTGTTTTGTGAGTTTTGTTATTTTATATCGGTATTGCTATACAATATCTTCTAATTGAACTCTATCATTCCATTCAGATTTCTCCTCTGGGTGCCATCATTCATCACCTTATACGTGCTTTCGGCACATTGGTCCTTGCTTAAGTAGAACTCTGGCTGCTGGTCCTGTTAGGTTCTTTCATGTGGCAAGACACAAGGTACCAGCTTAAACTGAAAGGTTTCCTTGGCTATCTACCTGTTTCCTCAACTGGGAGATATGGAAACAACTCAAGAGCAAAACAATATCTTTCACAGATTTTGTAGTACAGCTTACTTTTGGAAAAGACATGTAGCTCCGTAGGCACTGCACACGGAGAAAGGTATTCTCACCAGAGGGCTTGATCCTTTCAGGTGCTGAACAGTCTCAATTTTAAAGGGAATTGAGGGCACGCAGCACTTCATGCAACTTATCTAATAGAACTAAACTAAAAACAAAATAAAAACCTCATGCTCCTATTGATGTAGGGTAATAATAATGTTTAACATTTCTCATCTTTGAAGTGCTTTACAAATATTGAGTAATTAATCCATACAAGACCCCTGTGAAAGAAAGTATAACCCCCTATTTACACATTGGAGCATTGAGGCAGGGAAAATTATGCCGTTTTTCCAGGCCAGAGAGGTATTTGGTATCAGAGCTAGGTTCAGGACACAAAGAGTCCTGTGGCACCTTATAAACTAACAGACATATTGGAGCATAAGCTTTCGTGGGTGAATACCCACTTCGTCAGATGCATGTAGTGGAAGTTTCCAGAGGCAGATATAAATAGGCAGGCAAGAATCAGCCTAGAGATAATGAGGTTAGTTCAATAAGGGAGGATGAGGCCCTCTTCTAGCAGTTGAGGTGTGAACACCAAGGGAGGAGAAACTGCTTTTGTAGTTGGCTAGCCATTCACAGTCTTTGTTTAATCCTGAGCTATTGGTGTTAAATTTGTAAATGAACTGAAGCTCAGCAGTTTCTCTTTGAAGTCTGGTCCTGAAGTTTTTTTGCTGCAGGATGGCTACCTTTAAATCGGCTATTGTGTGTCCAGGGAGATTGAAGTGTTCTCCTACAGGTTTTTGTATATTGCCATTCCTAATATCTGACTTGTGTCCATTTATCCTTTTCCGTAGGGACTGTCCAGTTTGGCCAGTTTGGTTCAGGACACAGGAGCTTGTGAAGTGAAGTTCTGTGCTCAGACCACTTGGCTACACAGCTTTCTGACATCACAATAGTATTTTTAGTACTATCAGTAGATGACATGCTTTTGATACTAATATGACTTTGTAAAGAGGAATGCAGGAAACAGACATTTTGTATGGAAAGCATCCACACTGAAAATCTGCAGTACATGGCTCATAAATCAAAGGTTGTCCCCCTTAAACTAAGGTGCCATTTAAAAGAAATATTTTTGCCATGCTTGGCTATAGAATGGTAATTCCCCAAAAAGGTTAAGTACGGTTTGGTCATGCACATGGATGAGCATAAACCATGTTTTAACTATGCTCCTGAATTGTGCTACAGACTTGGACCTTATCTGGCATATAGTGAATTTCAGGAATTTGTTAAGATTTAGATCATGCCCATCCCACTGGATTTCCAAACCATGTTAGCTATGTAGAGGGGCTACTATGTTATAACTGATGCCCCCTGTGGAAGAACTTGTAGCCAAAACCTAAGAAAGAGGAAGATTGATGGCAAAAAGTAATGTCAGAAAGAAAAGTGTATATAGCAGATATTGGTGGTGTTTCCCAGATACCCCCAGTCATTCTGGCATCATAGGAAAAGATGAATCATAGAATCAGGAACATTGAACTGGAAGGAACCTTGAGACATAGGTGCCGACTCTGTGGGTGCTTCGGGTCTGGCACACCCATGGAAAAAAATAGTGGGTTCTCAGCACCTGCTGGCGGGCCTCGCTGATCAACTCCTCCCCCTCTCTCCCAGCACCTCCTGGTGATCACCTCTTTCAGCGGTGTGCAGGAGGCATGGGGGCAGGAAGAGGCGGGGGAAGAACACGGAGGGAAGAAGTGGGGTGGGGGTGGAGCGGAGGTGGGATGAGCTGGAATGGGGACTAGGGGGAAGGGGTGGAGTGGGGGTGGGTTGTGGGGCAGAGCGGGGGTCAAGCACCCCCTGGAAACTCAGAAAGTTGGCACCTCTGCCTCAAGAAGTCATCTAGTCTAGTCCCCTGCTCTCATGGCAAGACTAAGCATTATCTAGACCATCCCTGACAAGTTTGTCTAATCTGCTCTTAAAAAGCTCCAATGATAGAGATTCCACAACCTCCCTGGGCAATTTATTCCAGTGCTTAACCACCCTGACAGGGTGAAATATAAATGCTTTTTACTTCTGCAGCATCTTCCTTCTGAGAATAATAAAAAAAGCCTTTATATGCATTAATGAAATCTCACACCACCTCTGTAAGGTTATTATTTATAATTTATTTTGCCTTAGCACCTTGAGGCCTCAGCTACGTTGGGACCCTATTATACTAACCACTATTCACAATATAGTAAATGGTAGTTCTTGCCCCTGTGAGCTCACAAGCTGAAGAATAAAAGGTAGGTATGTTGTACTATCCACACTTTACTAATGGAGAAATTGAAGCTACAGAGGCTGAGGCCAAAATGTTCATGCTTATTTGCCTTCAAGTTCTGCACTTAAATCCATATTTGGCGTTTAACTAAGCAGCCCGATTTTCAGCCATTCTAAGCACCTACCATTTCTACTTACTTGAAAATCCTGGGCAGGAAGTCTGTGGTAAAGCCAGAAATAGAAGCTAGATTTCTATGCCCGCACCTTAGGTACAAGACCATCTAGGGATCAGAGCCATGAAAGATGGAAAAGACCTCTTCGATCATCATCCGTCTCTTTGCAATGATGGGCTGTAATCCCATATTAGGCTCAAGGCATTATTCTGATTCTACCCTTTATCTTAGCTAAAATGCTACTTTCTGTAAAACAAATGTTCACTTTCCATTTGCAAATGTCCTGTATCTGGCAACAAGTTCTCAGTCTTGGCTTTTCCTTTTATTTCTCTAAGGGTCTGATTCTGGGCAACTAAAAATCATTTTGGCTTTCTAAACAAATTCCCCGTTTTTATCTAACCAACACAAAGTAGGGCAGAGCCTGCGACATTGCTATTTCCACACTGCTGTCCACACAATTTAAGCAGTGTTTTATCACAGAGGGCAAGTCCCAGAACAGAGCATAAATAAATAGATGATTTTAGAGTACTGTAGATCATTGAACAACATGCAAAAAAGGCCCCTTGTTTTGAAAGAGCTGCATGAGCCTCAGCAACAATGAGTCTTGAAGGCTGATGAAAATCTCAGATGCTTTGAGGCTGTGTTTGTTGGGTGAACTTTATTTACATTTGGCACAAATGCTTTCATGTGTGATGCCAGCAATTGCCAGGATACATGGACATAGCTGAATAAAGCTTATCTGGGTTGATACAGGGAAATATTGAATCAGTCTGAAAACTGCCATATTCAATCCATGTTTCGCTTTCTAAGTTAGCCTAGTTTCTAGAAGAAAAACCTCTTTTTAAAAGCAGAAGGACCCTACACAGATTGTAAATACAGATGGCACCCTGGCTACTTTTTCCACAGTTATGGAAAACTGCAAATCAGATTCCCAAACTGTTCAGTGTCTTTCTAATCTCAAAGGGTTTTTCTGAGAATGCCCCAGCTTTAGGACATTCATCACAACATCCTTTCTCACATCACCCTTTGTGAATAAGAATTAATTATAAAAGAAACTGTGAAATTTGCCTGCACTGGAAGAACAACAAAGCAGCAAGCAAACAACAAACCACAACATCTTTGCTAAAAATCAATATGTAACAATGTGATCTGGAAAGAACAAAGGGCTGCCATAAAATTCTCTGCATCGTTTTACAAGGGGCGTTACCGACTCCAGTAATTCAGTAAATGTATTACACATCTGCATTCTGCAGCGTGGTTACAACTTGCCAGTGTCACTTTGTGGTGAGTGCTGCTCGTTGGAGTGGGATCGGAGGAGATCTTGTATTTACGGCTGCAGAGACTGAGATGGAGTTGCATTTTCCCCTTACTTGCAAACATCACAATGTCAGGCTTTCCCTCAAAGTGACTGGGGGAACTTCAGTCTTTGACACTTGAACTTATTTATTTTTTGTAGCTCCGCAATTATTTTGCTTGGATAAAACCCTTTTGTGTGGGCGAAAGGACATAGAAGGGGGCGGATTAGTGGGAAAAGTTCTTGTTTGCTGATTGGTGAATTAGTTGTAAAACACAGCTTTCCAGATACTTGATTTCAGAAAGGATATTTTTGCTGGTTGCATATCACCAAACTTCCATCCTTTCTTTGTTCCTGGTCCATTTCACTACTTTGAATACAATAAAGTTGCTTTGAACTTTTTCAATTATTTAACAACTTTCAAGTGGAGAAATATTTGGGTCTTTTAATTTCATTTTTGGCTCCCTTTTTTTTTTGGCCTCCATTCTGTTTGCTAAACAGTAATTGCAGATCTTTCCTGCCACCTTTAATACTCCCAGCTAATTATCCTGAAATAAATCTCTTTCAAGTCTGCATGCCAGCAGTTGTGGGATATGAGCGGCTCTTTCAGCTCCCGGCTGCCTGTCAGTCAAATGGGCCTCAGCTGCAGCTCAGAATGATGAGTATTAGTCTCCCGCTGGGATGATTCTCCCAATCTCCCCACTTCCCACAGCATCTCTCAGGGCTGCACCACGCTTCTACCTGTTAGCCTAATCTGGGATTTTCTTTTGCTAACGCTGTTATTTTGAAAAGAGGAAGAGGATTCCTAGGAGAAAGACACTCGGTTAACCTTTTCCTAATTGTCATTGAAGGAGGAAAGAAAAAAAAAGTGGGTGATACTAAAAGGAAGAATGTTTGGCCCTTAAGTTCAGTTTTAGACCTGCTAAAAGTTGGACAATGCAAACAATCCCTGTCCAATGCTGATCTTTCTGTAGTCATTCAGGTTCCCATTGGCAAGGTGTCACACTATTTGTTTGGGTTGTACAGTGAGGTAAGCCTGGGGTGACCAGACATCCCGATAATATTGAGATCATCCCTATATTAGGGGCTTTGTCTTATATATGCAACTATACCCTCCCCAGCCCCCACCCTCCAAATAAAAAGTATCCCCATTTTTCACACTGGCTATCTGGTCACCCTAGGTAAGCCTTACTTTGGGGTGTCTATTGCCTTCTCATTTAAAAAGCAAGCAGATTAGCCCCAAAGCTACATGTATCACAGGACATAACAAAGAAAAAATATTAGGGGCTAATTCTTCAAAGCCTTATTCATACAAGCAATCTCATTGACCTCAATGCGGTGACTCACACAAGTAAAGGTTTGCAGGATCGGGCCCCTGATTTAGGAACCTGGATAGATGGGTAAGATGGGATGCCTTACATCGCTGAAAGGGCTCTTATAACGTGCGCTAAGCTTGAATTATTTCAAGCTTATATCCTGTGTCTCTTGTTCGTGTAGAAGCAAGAGTGTTTGTTTGTAGCCGGAGTTAAATGCTATGGGATCAAATCATTAGTTTACTATGTGCAAGCAATAATAGCAAGGGCTATTTTTAGATGCCACTTAAGCTTGTTTTCACACATGTATTTGTAATTTGACCATAGGACATATATACAACGATATACTATTACTCAGACACCTAAAGATATAGTTTTAAAATTAGAGGACTATAAAACTATTAGTATTAAAAGCACTTTTACTTTTTTCTGCTGTTTTTCAGTATTTATGCTTCTTAATTATTTAACACCTGGATTACCTCCGAAATGTAACCCTTCTCAGAGGATGCCATTAGAGAACGTTTTGGCCAGCTGCCAAGAGGGTGGGTTTACTGTGCCCCATCTCATTTCACTACTGCCGTTTTATGGATCAGCCAGCAAGGGGTGCTCTGCAGACAGTGCAGTCATCAGCCTTCCCCCAGGATTATAGTGGTTGGGTAATGTGTTTGGAGTCTGTTGCACTGGGGGCTTGGATCTAGAGTCCATTCCTGAAGTGAAGTGTTTTGGTTAGCAGTTAAATACGCACTCATCACATTGCTTGGCTGGCCTGGAGTCTTTCTTCCTAAAGAGTTGGGGTTTTTTTTATACTTGATGCTCACTCTTACAACTGTGATGTGCTGTGTTGAATTAATTCTATTAACTGCCAAAGGAATTCCTTGCTGCCGAAATATATTTCCTGCATCTGTAAATCATTTTACCACTGCTTTCCGTGACAGTTACACAAGTGACCTTTTGATTTCACAATTTTTTATTTATGACATTGCTAACCACCCTATGGCAGTGCATCATAGTGAGATTGTGAAATCACCAGGGATACCCAAGAGTGTAATATATATATATTTGAAAACAATATAAAAGTGAACTTTTCATGCTTGCACCTTGGAAACATAACATTTACACTGAGTAAGTTATGTTGGCTTTAAGAATCTGTTTTTGGGTGTTTTCATTTTCATCTGCAAAGAGTAACTCTTCTCTTCCTAACTGACCTATTATTTGTTTGTTTGTTTATTTATTGTAGCATCTTGATTCCTAGTCCTGGATGAGTACCCCAATGTGCTAGGTGCTGTACAAACAGAAAAAACAGTGCCCAATTCTGAAAGATGCTGAACTCTCCCTGACTTCAATGGGAGATGAGGAAGCTCATCCCCTTTCAAGTTTGAGCCTGTAATTCTTTGATAATATAAGAGTGTTGAGCCAGAATAGGTCTGATATAACATAACTGTAAATTCTCTAAAGAAACAGCTTTTCTCTGAAGAAAGTGCTGAACGGTAGTGTGGTATACAGGACTAAGCACTGAATTGGGAGATCCTGAGTTCTACTTCTGTCTTTGCCAGTAATTGGTTATGTGGGCCTAGGCAAGTCACTTTCTTTCTCTGCCTCTGTTTCCCCATCTATAAAATGGTTACCATCATATGCTACTTACCGTACCTACCTCACAGCACTATGTAAAGCACTATGGGTCAGATCCTCAACTGATGTGAATTGGCATAATTCCATTAGCTATACTGGACCTATGCCAATTTACACTAGCTGGTCCTATGTAAATGCTAAGTTATTAACCTGTCTCCCAAGGAAGTTCTGTTGTTATTTTTTTATTAAATAAAGGCAAACCCCAAGCCTTGCTGCAGCTGTGGAATGGATTTGGCCCTCGGACATTGAAGTCAGTACAGTTATGTCAGGGATGCATTTGTAATTTGGCACTTTTTTAGCTTGCAAGCTCCTTGGGGGAGCTGCCTGTGTCGTTTCCATTCTCTGAACAGAAGAAGAGCTTTGAAAACCAATATATGAATGTATAGGGACTAGGGGACTAGAAAGGTGGCAGGAAAAAAATGAAATCATAAGCAGTGATCTTCATTTCAATGAAGGGATCCTAATTTCTACGGTGACTTTTGACTTCTGTTGCCTAGGTGTGTTACAAAGTACTTGGTATCCAAATTCAGGAAAGATGGATTCATCACACCTAGAATGCCTTTTATAGGATAGTCTACCAAACTGTGCTGATGACAGGCTCAGAGGAAACCACCCCCATCCTCTCCTTGTGAGCACAGAGAGCTATTGATTATGGTCAGACATGGGGAGTGAAAAATGGATACAAGGTAATCCCAGAACAAGCTGGTCACAGTTGTATCACTGAGTAGGTAACTTCACTTTAGCAATCTGCAGAACAAAGGGGTATAAAAATTCTGATCCCTGGTGAAAAGATGTAGCATGATAGGGAGTCTAGCACACTAATTCTGGGCATCAGAAAAACCCATAAGGCAGACCTCTTGATTCAGTATTTGCATGAGAGAGTCCCAGAGAAGTGAAGTGAAGTGTGGATCACTCATTCACATAAACTTTGTGGGTAGAGTAAAAGGGATAGATAGCATGAGAGGATCAAAGGTAAAAGTCAAAGCCTCACTAGTCTATCTTCACTGTGCAGCTGACATTGTATTTCAACCTGGCCTTCATATTGTTTCCAGGAACAATTTTTCTTCCACAAGGAATTGCATCTGCAGTTCAGTCTGGGACAGATTCTGGATGCTGCTATGGCCTTTCTGCACCAGTCTGATGGCACAAAAGTACAGTAAAGTTAGATTAATCAGCCAGTTGAGGATTACCTCAACACTGCACCTGGACAATGAGGTCCTGGTCTATGACTGAGACTCCTAACTGTTATGATGATGTTGATAGTAATACATACTAATAATCAATAATAATAAATAAATTAATTAATAATTAATAATTCCAGGGACTCCCTGGCTTGTGAAAATTCAGCATAGGAATTCTTGGAATAGAAGAAATGTCAAGGCTGTGACTGAGGGAAGGAGATCTGGCTAGAATTCTGCTGTGGTGATCCCCAGCTGCCAAAATGGCCCACTGGGGGCAGTTACCAGGTGGTACAAGTTAGAACAGCTACAAAACTGCTCTAAGTTGTGCTGGGAGCCAAATGGATCCCAGGACTGGGGGTTGGTGATGGTGCCTTTGCACACACTTCTTGTACCAAGCGATCTGAGTTTAAAATGCAGTGAATGCAAATGCTACCATTTTGACATCCTAACAGCTGATCTGCAAAATATAATTAGGAACTTAGAGGTTAAATGGCAGCATTTGCAGGCACAGTTATTGCACCTGCAAAAAAGAAGGCTGCTTTTCACAGGCTTGTTTGCGAAGTGACAGCTTTCCATAAATATCGAAACCTGACAATGATCACTTCATCTATTTCTATTTAATATTATGTGTGAGATCTCTTACAGCTAGGAAATAGCTAAATAGTGATCTGGAATATCATTTGTAAAAATTTGACAATAAAAAACATTGACACACTTTCCCTTTGACAAATCTGAGGCATCGTGGTGGTTAGTTTGTGCAAGGTTTACTTAAGTAATAAATTGAGGTTTCCTGCAAAACATCTGGCGGATTCAGCTCTTATCTTCCTCCTCAAGAGGTGCAAAAAACACTTATGTGGTTCTGCTTAGCCATGTTACAAATATAGATATCTATTTATAAGGAAGCTTTGAAAAAGAAGTTTGAGAATGTTCTCACTTTCACTCCCAAATGTTAATTTAAGTATATTTTTTAGTCTTTGGAATGTACCCTTTGGTCCCAATTATGTTTCTATATTACAACAAATATTTCTTTCTTAAATTAATGATGTATCATTTGTGAAAGGGGCTGGATTCACAGCCCTGGAGACCAAACTCCCTAGTAATGATAATGATGATGGATAATAACAAACATGTATATAGGGCTTTACATGTGTTTAAAATGCTTTCCAAATATTAACTATTAATACCAGTGGGCCTAGTTTTCAGAGGTGCTAAGCACTCACAGCTCCCACTGATTTCAGCTGGAGTTGTGGATGCTCAGCAGTTCTGAAAATCAGGCCTTTCAAAGATGTCCACAAAGTTCCATACTCCAACCCAGCAACATGTCTTTGACTTCATGTAGCGGAATTGCCTCTATGGGTACATCTACACTACCCGCCAGATCGGTGGGTACTGATTTATCGCATCTAGTGTAGATGCGATAAATCGATCCCCAGATAAATCGATCTGCCATCGACTCCAGAACTCCACCATGGTGAGAGGTGGAAGCGGAGTTGATGGGGGAGTGGTTGCCGTTGATTCCGCGCCGTGAGGATGTGAAGTAAGTGATTCCAAGTCAATCTAAGATACGTCGACTTCAGCTACGCTATTCTCGTAGCTGAAGTTGCATATCTTAGATCGATCCCTCCCCCCACCACTGTAGACCAGGCCTAGGATGAGTCTCCATAGTTCATTCAGTTCACTGAGCTCAGTGTGGATACTCGTGCTAAAAGCTAAGGACATGGCTAAGTGTTTCTCTGGATCAGGGCCAGAATCCTCAGCAACTTTCAAGATCATGCCTAAATTGTTGGTTGATTATCTGATCAATAACTGAGGCCAAATTTTTCAAAAGCGGCCTTTAATTTTGGGTATATTTGGGTGGCCAACAAGAGGTGCAGATGATGTCTTACACTAGACACCCAAAAGCTGAGGCAACCAAACTCAGAGGCCACTTTTGAAAATGTAGGTCTACATTTTTACATCTCTGTAAATAGAGCCTTTAGAGGAGAGATTAAAAACTACAACCAGGGCCGTTCATCCTTAAGGGGTTGCGGGGTCCAGGGTGGAAGTGATGAATCTGTCACTTCTGGAACTGACCCATCACTTCCGGAATTGACTGCACAGACCAATCACACTGGCCTATGGGCCTCCCCCCAAAGCAAAGGGCCCGGAGTGTTCTCCCTGATTCACCATACCCAAGGGACAGCTCTGACTACAGCACTATAAACATGAAACCAATTCTCCATTCTCAAATGTGTGTGCAGAGCATGTTCTTGAGTAAGACGCAAGCTTAACTTGCAAGGTTCCTTTAGCCACTGCTTCATCAGTTCCTCACAAATTGCATACATTAAATTGTTTTCATTCCAAAGGGGTCAACTTCTGCAGTCCTTAAATTCCTCTTAAATGACAATGGAAATTTTTCCGGTATTAAGGACTCCAGAATTTGGTCCAATGACTCTTTGTTATGGAACACATCATAAATCTGTAAGATAAAAGCTAAAAGAGGTGGCAAGTGATCTGTGGGGGAAAACTGTTTTCCTTTTCCACACAATTTGTTGAGATTTTGAAATTTTTTCCCATCCCAAATCAGGACAAAAGTCAAAATCTCAATTTTTTTGTGAATTTATTATCCAAAAATAAAATAAAATAAAAATTGTGGTTTGTATCATTCAAAATGCTTTATTTTGCTAATTTCAAAAGGTTTTAATTTATTTTTGACTTTTAATTTCCTTTACATTAGTTATCTTAAATTTTGAAACAAAAAGTCATATTGAACTGGAAAACTAGAATTTTTCTTTGTGAACATGTCGAAAGAGGACATTTTGAGAATTCTGAAACTTTTTTCCAAATATTTTGTTGAGAAATGTGTCAACACCAGCTCTATCCTATACAAAATTTCAATTTTGATTAATTGCTAGTTTTTGATGAAAAAATGTTTAGCCAAAAAATTCCCGACCAGCTGTAGTTGAAACCTCTCATGCCATGACTAAATTTGGCTCAATATCTCTGTCTGTCAGTGCGTAAGCAGTTTTGGTGACTTCTAATTACACGGTTCCTGTGGAACATCTGATAGTTTGCTTCCTCACTTTCTTCATCTCTCAGTCTTTCTCTCCACTCCTACAACCTTCTGTATTTTCCTGCATCTTTCTCTTTTCTTCTGTGTCTTTCATTACCCCAGTTTCCTCTCTTCACCCTGAAACACCAGCTGATCTCAGACTCAAATACCAATCGGGATTCAGACTGAGCTCCTATTCATCAAAACCAACAGCAAATAGAGATGTTTTTGAATACTTTCAGTCATCCCTGGTGTGCTTGCCTACAGTCTTCCTGAAGACAACCAATAAATAATGCACCTTGTCCCCTAAAAATGAAATTAAAACCATATTTCTTTGAGGTTGGGGTTTGGTTAATTACAAAGAGTTAACAATGTCACACCTAAAAAGGCTCCTTCATTTTCTTTTTTTAAACTTTAGAATGAAACTTAATAGCTGATCTTTTTTTTGCCAAAACATTCAGTTTAGAACCAGGGACTCTGCCAAATATGGCTAATCTTATTCTGTCTGAAAGCGTCTATCAAATTAACCCTTTACAGTGCTTGCCTTGTAAAATTGCAGTAGAAGATATTTCATCATACTAAATTTGGAGGTTCTGCTTGGACAAAGTTATGTGGAGATTGTTTTTTATTTGAGATTGAGATTTGTGGGATTTCTCTTTAGAAATGCATGTGTAGGCACTGCATGTGGGGACACACACACACACAGGATCTAGTGAACGTGTACATTATATTAGATATAGGAGCTGGGTGAAATCTTTAGAGACATATATGAAAGTACCGGTATTTATTTAATAATCTAAAAAAACCCTGAATCAATTATGTTCATATTTGAAAGCAATACAAGAAACAACTGTTATGCACCAAGATTCTTGGCAAATTACATAACTGCATACCAGCCATTTGCAAATGTAACCACTCTTCCTTATCAAATATAGCATAAATGCCCCAAATAGCCACTGAATTCAGCTGCAAACTTGAATGTGAAATCTAAACAAAGGCATACCTAGTCCAGTCCGCAAAGGACAAAAATATTGATGTTATACCCTGTCAATAAATTTTTCAGGCAGTTGAAAATAATTGCAGAACTACCCCAAATAAAGGCTTGTATGTGTGTTTAATAGGAAGGATAGGGAACCACACTATGAAAGATGTTCGTGCTAGACAAATCTTTGATGGTATACATACACATTACATTTATTCAGCAAAAAGAAAGACAGTCATAAAATCCAGCCAAATATCTTATACTGGACTTGTAACACATGATTCCTACTGTCAGTTCTAACTACTAATTTACTAAACCAAACAGATTAAATTCTCCCTCTCACCTCCCACCCCAATATACACACACTTAATTGTCATCTTTGGTTTAACTCCACCTCACCCTTTTTAAAATAGGAACTGGATAAAATGGTTAAATATCTGTTGAGAACATAGCTGACTATTCTAACTAGAATGCCTTCACTATACGTAATGCCACTCTAGTTCTTGAGAAGAATTCTTATGGGAAAATTTCAGTGTTAAATTTTTAACTTCTAAATACCATAAGAGAAAGGAGAGACCACTTAAAGGATCTCAGTTTTCTTCTCCCAGGTTGAGGATTTTTTTGTTCTGTTTTGATATATGTATGTAATATAAATCATAGTTAAAATACTTCCACCTTTTTATACATCAAGCTGGTGGGAAATTTTTCAATAAATTGTTTTAGTTGAAACACAAACTATTGCAAAACAAAATTGAGTTTAATGAATTTTCCAACTCAAAAAATGTTGGAAAAATTTTTGATATTAAAAAAAAATGCTGACATTTTTTAAATGAAAAACTTCATTTTCCATTTCATTTTCATTCCTTTTATTTCAAATGTTAAGCTAATTAGATTGAAAAAAGTTTTTAAAAAGAAAAAAGTCAAAGTCAAAGCAAAATGTTTTGAAATTATTGAAACAAAATGTTTCAGTTGACCTGAAAGAAAGAAAAATGGGGAGGAGGGATTTGAGCATTGGCCTGCTAAACCTAGGGTTGTGAGCTCAATTCTTGAGGGGGCCATTTAGGGAACTGGGGTAAAAATCTGTCTGGGGATTGGTCCTGCTTTGAGCAGGGGGTTGGACTAGATGACCTTCTGAGGTCCCTTCCAACCCTAATCTTCTATGATTCTATAGTTTTAGTTTGCAAATTATTTCTGAGATTTTCACTTGTTGTCCTCATTTGAGATGGGAAGTAATTTTGAACTCTCAAAACACTCTATGGGATGGGAAAACTGTTTCCTGCCCAGCTCTAGTTAGATAGCAAAAAGATCTAAGCCACTTACTAGGCTTTCCTCTGCCTACCAGCACCGTCCACTTTACACATGAAATATACACTTTATTGAAAGAAAGAAAGAAAGAAATGCAGGGCACGATTTAAAAAAAATGACTGCCAAAAGTTAGGCTCTGAAGTGCACATGTTAGCAACTAAGTAAATGGCCTGATTTAAAAAAGTTCTTTCCTGGAAGCTCACATTTACTTCAATCTGGGTAAAATTGCATTACGAGGGGACACGGTACACAAAATGGCAATGTGAATGCCTACGTGCCTGTTTGCAGGCACAGTTTATGTGATTTGTGTGTGCAGTTTAGGCTGACACTTTTTGAAAATTGGGCCACTGGAGGACTAGGCTGTGATCTGCCCTTGGACAGTTGAGCTGTGCAAGGACATTCTCTTGTTTGTGTGAACGTGGGAAAGGACCAATCAGAGCAGCTATTCTTATTCTTAATACTTTGTATTATTGTAGCGCCTCAGGGCCCTCATCATAGACCAAGAACCCATTGTGCTAGGTGCTTACAAGTGCTTTGATTTGAGTCAGACATTTATTCAGTGCTCTTTCTGGTGCCTCTGGATATTTTCTAAAATCTTGCTTTATTCAGTTTTCATTTTCACGCCATTTTTTCCTTCCGTTTTTTTTCTGCACTGAGAGTGACAAGCACAAAAAATAATTGAGGCTTAAACTGAAAAAGTCTCACCTGACCAAGCTCAGTTCAGATGGGCAGGATCCTTAAAAGTACAGTAGCCAGGAGGCAAAAGGACACCACTTCATCCCCCTCCCTTTGGGACCCTTTTGGCATCCAGATCTTTAACATTCAGAATTTTTTTATCAAGCTGATTGTATATTTAAAATACAGCTACTGAATGGTGGCTGACTTGTCAATGACTCAGGAAGGAGCAGGCAGTCTTGTCTTCCAGTACTCATTTAGACCCAACTTTTGCCCTCAAATATGCCTGTGGGTTGAATGGAACTTACATGTGAGGGTATGTCTTCACTACCGGACGGATCAGCGGGCAGCGATCAAGCCAGCAGGGATCGATTTATCACGTCTAGTCTAGACACGATAAATCGACCCTGAGCACTCTCCCATTGACCTCTGTACTCCAGCTCGGCGAGAGGCTCAGGCAGAGTTGACGGGGGGAGTGGCAGCAGTCAACTTACCGTGATGACACCATGGTGAGTCGATCTAAGTACGTCGACTTCAGCTATGTTGTTCATGTGGCTGAAGTTGCGTAACTTAGATTGATCCCCCCCTTCCCCCCAGTGTAGACCAGGCCTAAGTGTCTGATGGAAGACTTTGAGCCAGATTTTCAGTGGTACTGAGGTGCCTAAAGATGCAGATAGGCATCTAATTGATTTCAATGGCAGTTTGGTGCGTAATCTACTTAGGTGCTTTCAAAAATCCCACTATGCATCTATCTGCATCTTTAGGAACCTAAATACCTTTGAAATTCTAGCTCTTTGTCTCACAGTAGGACATTCCTGTACTTCTCTAGCCTGATGGTCAAGGTACAGGCAGCTTCTTTGAAATAAAATGAGATTATTTACTGGGCTATTTAGGATTCTAAAACATAAAATTATGTTTCTTCTGCTGGCTGATGAAAATATAACATATTTTTTTTTCTCTTTGGTAATATGGAGGGTGGGATTCAAAACACAAAACTTTATATCTAGGGACAATCTGGCTCTTGAAATCAACAATCTGTTCTATGATTCACAGCTCCTTCATTCTTTTAACACTTTAAGGAATCCTGTCACCTGCAAAACCTCCCAGTCTACAGAGAGGAAACCTGCAGGGCCTCAGCTGGCTCATGGATACAAAAAGGTTGTAAGAATGAAGGGGATTTATTATGAACGTGTGTGTATATTTTCAGGATGGGCGGGGAATGTGGACAGCAATTTCCCCCTGCAAAGATAGCATACAGCACCTCACTGTTTGCATTTTGGACCCAATTTTGATACTCTGGGCTTGTCTTCACTACTGGGCTAAATTGACCTAAATTATGCTACTCCAGCTCCATGAATAATGTAACATAGCTTAAGTCGACTTACTGCAGTGTCTTCACTGTGCTGCATCAATGGGAGACACTCTCCAGTGAACTTCTCAGGGAGGTGGAGGACGTGGGTCAGAGAGCACTCTGCCGTTGATTTAGCAGGTCTTCACTTAGGGTGACCAGATGTCCCGATTTTATAGGGACAGTATCGATATTTGGGGCTTTGTATTATATAGGTACCTATTACCCCCCCACCCCCGTCCCAATTTTTCACACTTGCTGTCTGGTCAGCCCATCTTCACTAGACCTGCTAAATCGACACCCAGTGCATCGATTGCAGCAGCACCAATCTCCCCATACTTTGCAGATCTTGAAGTCACCTCTGTGAATAGCAGCCCTCTGAGCACATGGGGCAGCTGTGCCAGAGAAGATACTCTCCACAGAAGGAACTTTACATGCCCATTGAAGCTCTATGGGGCCCCCCTGGCAGAGGATCCTTAGGAGATATGCTGATTCTGTGCCTCCTCCACTCTTGACAGAATTTCTATTAGTGGGGTTGGGTGCAGATTCTGATGGCTCAAGCCAAATTCATTTGGCCTCATGAGGTTTTAGCCTAGGCAAAGACTTCAGGAATGAGCCTTTTTGCTCTCCATATCACTCTTCATAAGATTTGAAGGGCATTTGATTAGGACTCGAATGGTAAACAGTTAAGTAGAGGATCTCTCTTTCCCTTCTCTCTTAAATGGTTTAAAAACTACAGGTATGCAATGTTAAAGAAGCCTTGCAAAACTGTCATGAAAATTTCTCATCATGTATCTCAAAATATGTGGCCAAGGTTAATAGCAACAGAGAAATTGCCATACTGGGTGGCTCACCTAGTCTAGTGTCATGTCTCCGCCAGTAACCGGTAACAAAATACAAGACAAAATGAAAGAACTTATGTGGACATTTGTGGAAGAATCTATCCATAGAGGAATTTTCTCCCTAACTCCCTCTCTTTGTGGTTGACTCACGACTTGAAGCATGAAGGTTTGGAAATCTTAGTTTTTCAATTTGTCTAATCTAAATGTGGATGTTCTCATTATTTATATAAATGTCTAACCCTCTTAAAAATTGTTTAAGCTTTTGGCTTCAATTATATTTTGTGGCACTGAGTTCGACAGGTTAATTATATGTTATGTAAAAACAAGTATTGCCTTTTATCAGTTTCAAAATTGTTGACTTTCACTTTAATTGAACAGCCCTTTTTTCTTTTATTGTATTATGAGACAGCGTAAATAGACACATCTGATTTATCTTTTGTATACCATTTAGTATTTTATTTAACTTTATCATATCTATTCCCTTTTGTTGCCTCTGTAAACTGAACAGGCCTAATCTTTTTAGTTGCTTCTAATCTTTTCAGTTTCTTCTCATACAGAAGACATATTGTGCCTCTAATCATTGTCAATGCCCATCTTAGATCGCTTTCTATTTTTGCTGTATCTCTTCTGTAACTTTTTTGAGATAGGGCAACTGGAATTGTATGCAGTGTTCCAAGTAAGACCACACTATAGAGGGTTTTTTTATCACTGTTTCACATTTAAAAGAGGTTTACACTGAGCTGTTCACAATGACATCTAGGTCTTTTCCCCAGTGTGGTTACAATCAATCTAGAACACAGAAATTTGAATCAACAGTTCAGATTATTTCTTCTGGTGTATATGATCTTGCATTTATCAACAATGTGTTTTATCTGCCATTGCGCTGCCCATTTTCCTAGCTTCATTTTTAGGTTCCTCTGAAGTTCCTCGCAGTCTTCTCCAGACTTGATTAACCTAAACAACGTTGCATCATCTGCAGATTTTGCCACTTCAGTCTTCTTTTTCTTGGGGCATGCCATTGTTAACTTTTTGCCAAGTTGGTAGTTGGCCATTTATTCATACTCTTCGTATTCTTCATCTCAGCTAAATTTGTAATTCATGACAACACTTCACCTCTCACTCCATGACTACTTTGTTTCCTCAATAGCCCCTTGATTTTGTTAACATTTGTAGAAAAGTTCAAATAAATTATATTAAATTGATCTTCTTCATCCACTATTTTGCTATGCTCAGAGAATTCTAGTAGATGAGCAGTGCATGATTTTTCTTTGCAAAAGCCATGCTGGTTTGTCCCTATCATATCATGTTCATTTAAAGGTTTTTTAATTCTCTTTTTATTTATCATCTGCTGCTATTGGAACCTTTACTTTTGCATGTCATGATCTTTTAATGTGTATATTTGTAAACATAACTGCATTAATATAGATTTTTATATTTTATTTTATAATAGTATTTCATATTATCAATACTGCCAATTAAAGGGAATTAATTTGCAAGCAGCAATAATGTAAAAA